>NC_042961.1:45250839-45550839 GCF_901001165.1 Salmo trutta | reverse complement strand
AATTACTTTCTATTGAATGGAGGGTAGCAGTTCAGTTGATCTCTGCCAGTGAAAGGATGTTTGAGATTCAAAGCTGCACTGTGATACATTATATTTACCATTAGGTGAGTGCACAAGTAAGAACTAAGAAAGGTGATTTGTATGATGAATTATGTATGCCAGTGGCGGTCGGTGACGTGTAAGATGAGGGAGGATTATAATTTGTTTTATGAGCATGGCCTTATTTCTATTACAGCTTATTGGATCACTGTCACTCATGTTCCATTCACCCAGTTCAATGTATCATTGGCAGGTTTAGGCTTCTACATGATAGTCTAATTTTCCCTATACCCATCATGAGGTTGCTACAACCTAACCTATGAATGACAGTTTACAATGTAGTTAGGTGCATAGGTCGAGAGAAAATTTTGAGTAATCAAGGGGTGCGTTCGTAAATTCACTCTGGCTATCTACTCTGAATTCAGAGCACTTGTGTCTGTGTGCCAAAGCGCAGAATAACTGATTAATTTACGAATGCGCAACACCCATTGAATATGACCGATGTCAGTAAACGTTGGCAATTTTTTTATTCATTAAATTGTTGCCAGCTGCACAGTTGAAAACAGCCTAATCAGCTCTGCTAGGGTGAGTAAAATGGTCAGAGTGAAATGTTCTCTAATTTGTGTCTGGAAGTAGCTCGCTAGCTAGCCAACTTTAGCCAGTTAACTTGGGGGCTTGACTACCGTTGTGAGGTCAGAACACTCGGATCAACCCTACTCCTCGGCCAGAATGTCCAGAGTGCACTCTGAGCAGACTGACTCTCCATACTGAATATAAGAACACACTCAAGGTGACAGACAGTGACACATTCATAACCGCCTTGCGCACTCTTGCCTGCATCTAGCTGATCTGGTGTGATTGTTAGTCCAACAGTTGAAAACTAGATTCCTTCTATTTAAAATGTTTTTCAACATAATCGGTGGAATGAATACACCCCTGATCATATGCAAACACAGTTCACTTTCATAGCAGTCACTTACAAACAGCATGAACATTTTACTCGTTGTATAATTTCTTCTCGAATCTGTGCGCTCTCCTCTCACCTTTTCCCTTCTCTTGTGGACTGTGCACAACACATCAGCTGTCTGTGACAAGGCGATAAAACCTTTCCAAGACAAACTTTCATATCATAACCGCTAACCGTTACACAGCCTACAACATTGTCACCATATTAGCTGACGACGTTAGTAACGTCATAGTCAACATAGCTACAATAACTAACACGTTAGTAAACCCACTACAATAACGCAGTAGTGCACAGTCATCAAGCAGTTTAGTAGTTATACCAGTGGGCCCCCGGTGGCAATAAATTAATAAAACCTAAAGCTTACCTTGACTTGGAAGAGTTCCAGTGTTGGATAGCCATAGCTCTCACTTTGAGTTTCTGATGGGCCGCCCCCAGGTGGTGAAGGTAGGAAACAACATCTCCACTTCGCTGATCCTCAACACTGGGGCCCCACAAGGGTGGGTTCACAGCCCCCTCCTGTACTCCCTGTTCACCCATGACTGCACAGCAATGCACGCCTCCGACTCAATCATCAAGTTTGCAGACGACACAACAGTAGTGGGTTTGATTATCAACAACAACAAGACAGCCTACTGGGAGGAGATGAGGGCACTTGGAATGTGGTGTCAGGTAAACAACCTCTCACTCAACTTCAACAAAACAAAGGAGATGATTGTGGACTTCAGGAAACAGCAGAGGGAGCACCCCCCTATCCACATCGACGGGACAGTAGTGGAGAAGGTGGAAAGTTCCTCGGTGTACACATCACCGACAAACTGAAATGGTCCACCCACACAGATAGTGTGGCGAAGAAGGTGCAACAGTGCCTCTTCAACCTCAGGAGGCTGAATACATTTGGCTTGTCACCTTAAACCCCCACAAACTTTTACAGATGCACAATTGAGAGCATCCTGTCGTGCTGTATCACTGCCTGGTACGGCAACTGCACTGCCCTCAACCGCAAGGCTCTCCAGAGGGTGGTGCGGTCTGCACAACGGATCACCGAGGGCAAACTACCTGCCCTCCAGGACACCTACAGTACAGCACGCGATGTCACAGGAAGGCCAAAAAGATCATCAAGGACAACAACCACCTGAGCCACTGCCTGTTCACCCCGCTACCATCCAGAAGATGAGGTCAGTACAGGTGCATCAAAGCTGGGACCGAGAGACTGAAAAAGAGCTTCTATCTCAAGGCCACCAGACTGTTAAACAGCCATCACTAACACAGAGAGGCTGCTGCCTACGTACAGACACAAATCATTAGCCACTTTAATAAATGGATCACTAGTCACTTAAAAAAAATGCCACTTAAATTTTTTTTACATATCTTACATTACTCATCTCATATGTAGATACCGTATTTTATACCATCTATTGCATCTTGCCTATGCCGCTCGGCCATCACTCATCCTTATATTTATATGTACATATTCTTATTCCATTCCTTTACATTTGTGTGTATTAGGTAGTTGTTAGATGACTTGTTAGATATTACTGCACTGTCAGAACTAGAAGCACAAGCATTTCGCTACACTCACATTAACATCTGCTAACCATGTGTATTTGACCAATACAATTTGATGTGATTTGATTTGAGGCTACTGTAGAGCTTTATTGAAAAACAGTGTATTTTAATCAATGTTTTGGTGATGTGGATATATTTGATATAGTTTTATCTAAAAATGATTAACTTTTTTAATGTTGCACTTTAAATTTTTATGAAATTCACTGAGGAGGATGGTCCTCCCCTACCTCCTCTGAGGATCCTCCACTGATGTATAGATGTTCAACATTTACAGTATAAACAGTATACAGTATAAAACAGGATATATTTGAGGTAGACAGCATCCATATTTTACATTTCATATTAATCACTGTAATTGCTTACCATTCCAAATTGATGTAACCCTAAGGTTCCCACACACAAAAATATATATTTTTGCTCCAAAAATCACCAAATGAAATGGCATCTCCACTTGAGTTTGTGGCCCAGGAAGTGAATGCCAACAACAGCGTCCATAGATCTACATTTTCCCAACTGTACCACCCAATTCATTCTGCAGTCTATTCCGTCTTTCGCCCCGTGACACATGAAATGATTTATCCCATATCTCAAAGATGTTTTTTCCCTCCTCCGTATTCTCGGAGGTCGTTTGTTTTATTCACTTCTGTTTCTTGGAGCTCCGGTCCGATGTTTTCCCTCAAAGGGCCCGTCTGTTTTTAGCAACGGCCTTACTCTACCCCTTATACATAATGGAAATAGAACCAAAAGCAAACGTGTACCTCCCTATGGTTAGTCAGAGCCCGTCGCAATCCAGGTTTTTCGTGTATTACGGGGCTGAATCACCTGCTGAATTTTAACACATCGGCATCCCATGCATCCGCCTCCAGGGCCTGAATTTTCTCTCTCTAGAGTTTATCAATGAGGTAGAAAACAAAGTTGTGCTTCACAGTGAAACTGATTCAGTTCTGTTTGAGTGGCCCTTGGGTTCAGACCGTCTTTTAACACAAATAAAACAAAAACTCAATCAAACTCAATGAATTCTGTCTATTGTTGTCCACCTTCAAGGTTACCTGCCAGCGTTGGCCTGGGCATACCGATACCATGAATAGGTTGTTGTTGCTGTTTGGAGTGGAATATTATTCTTGTCCTCTGCCCTTCAGACAGCTCAATGCAACAGAAAGGGTGTACCTTCCATGAACTCTGTTTCATCTATTCAATGTTTTACCGTGACTATGACGATGCATTGTTCAGGTTTGGACTTGGTATTGTGTCCCCCTGGTTTGATAAGATTATCAGGGTGTGTTGATTGACTATCTCTTGAGAACTGGCTTTAGTAACTGCAATTAATTATGTGCATTTAATATGTTAGCATCACAGGTGCTATTAACTAACACACTATAAACATGCTATCACAAGCTGATTGAAGCATCTGGAACTGCATACCGTAGTCCTAGTTACATTTTCCTGTTTGGTCCCTGGAGCCCTCGGGTGCTTTAGTCTTCATTAAGAGGAGTTCCTCGTTGATCGATCACTGTCACTGGGGCTGCTCTGTAATTGCGGGCGTCCTTAATCATGACTGACGTCTCATCTTCTTCATTGTCACACAGGTCTCAGGAGAGAGAATGTTCCATGACTTTCACACCTTCAACCTCAAGGTAGGCCTCCGTGCTTTATACGTCTGTATGTTTCTGTCTGGCAGTTCATATAAAAGACTGTGGGTTGGATTCTGTTAAACAGTGAGGGAAAAAAGTATTTGATCCCCTGCTGATTTTGTACGTTTGTCCACTGACAAAGAAATGACCAGTCTAGAATTTTAATGGTAGGTTTATTTGAACAGTGAGAGACAGAATAACAACAAAAAAATCCAGAAAAACGCATGTCAAAAATGTTATAAATTGATTTGCATTTTAATGAGGGAAATAAGTATTTGACCCTTCTGCAAAACATGACTTAGTACTTGGTGGCAAAACCCTTGTTGGCAATCACAGAGGTCAGATGTTTCTTGTAGTTGGCCACCAGGTTTGCACACATCTCAGGAGGGTTTTTGTCCCACTCCTCTTTGCAGATCTTCTCCAAGTCATTAAAGTTTCGAGGCTGACATTTGGCAACTCGAACCTTCAGCTCCCTCCACAGATTTTCTATGGGATTAAGGTCTGGAGACTGGCTAGGCCACTCCAGGACCTTAATGTGCTTCTTCTTGAGCCACTCCTTTGTTGCCTTGGCCGTGTGTTTTGGGTCATTGTCATACTGGAATACCCATCCATGACCCATTTTCAATGCCCTGGCTGAGGGAAGGAGGTTCTCACCCAAGATTTGACGGTATATGGCCCCGTCCATCGTCCCTTCGATGCAGTGAAGTTGTCCTGTCCCCTTAGCAGAAAAACACCCCCAAAGCATAATGTTTCCACCTCCATGTTTGACGGTGGGGATGGTGTTCTTGGGGTCATAAACAGCATTCCTCCTCCTCCAAACACGGCGAGTTGAGTTGATGCCAAAGAGCTCCATTTTGGTCTCATCTGACCACAACACTTTCACCCAGTTGTCCTCTGAATCATTCAGATGTTCATTGGCAAACTTCAGACGGGCATGTATATGTGCTTTCTTGAGCAGGGGGACCTTGCGGGTGCTGCAGGATTTCAGTCCTTCACAGTGTAATGTGTTACCAATTGTTTTCTTGGTGACTATGGTCCCAGCTGCCTTGAGATCATTGACAAGAGCCTCCCGTGTAGTTCTGGGCTGATTACTCACCGTTCTCATGATCATTGCAACTCCACGAGGTGAGATCTTGCATGGAGCCCCAGGCCGAGGGAGATTGACAGTTCTTTTGTGTTTCTTCCATTTGCGAATAATCGCTCCAACTGTTGTCACCTTCTCACCAAGCTGCTTGGCGATGGTCTTGTAGCCCATTCCAGCCTTGTGTAGGTCTACAATCTTGTCCCTGACATCCTTGGAGAGCACTTTGGTCTTGGCCATGGTGGAGAGTTTGGAATCTGATTGATTGATTGCTTCTGTGGACAGGTGTCTTTTATACAGGTAACGAGCTGAGATTAGGAGCACTCCCTTTAAGAGTGTGCTCCTAATCTCAGCTCGTTACCTGTATAAAAGACACCTGGGAGCCAGAAATCTTTCTGATTGAGAGGGGGTCAAATACGTATTTCCCTCATTAAAATGCAAATCAATTTAAAACATTTTTGACATGCGCTTTTCAGGATTTTTGTTGTTGTTATTCTGTCTCTCACTGTTCAAATAAACCTACCATTAAAATTATAGACTGATCATTTCTTTGTCAGTGGGCAAACATACAAAATCAGCAGGGGATCAAATACTTTTTTCCCTCACTGTAGTTGTCTCTCTATCTACTGTACACAAGGAGGACTGTAGACATTGACACACGTCTGCACTCTATCACAGTGCAACTCGCTATGTATACTGGGATGTGAAAACTCATTCTGACAGCCCAAACAATACAGTACAAAACAGACTCAATTTAACTTGTCACATTAATGCAATGTCTTATTTAAAAAATATCCATGTGTGCACTCACCTGTCTGATTCTGAAAAATGGAAGTGCGTTCATTTTGAGTGTAGTGGTTGTATGTTGTTATAGTAATGACATGTTATTTGAATGAGAATGTTAACTGGCTGAATGATAATATCATAGGTTGCTATTTATACTGCAAATTGAGAGAAAGAAGGTCAATTCTAATCTCTATGAAGAAAAATCTAATTGCATTGAAACGCCCATTCCATTTCCAAACTATGATAAAGTAACACTCATTTGATATAGTTGCCTGCCTGCCAGCCAAATTCATTCTTGTTGCAAAGTTCCACACACATTTGATTTCCTTAGACCTTCTAATTATCAATTATACGTGAAGCCTTACTCTTGACAAATCCTGAATGTTTCATTTTTACTCACTGGCTTATGAGTTAACATTGAGACTCATCTTATTCATTTTTACTACACATTGACAGACACGTCATTGACCTAAAGTACAGGCACATTCTATGACACATAAACATATTGAGTAACCCAATACATCTACAATATGAACTATGCAATGAAGCTGTCTGTGTCAAAAGTACTGTATGTTAGTGCCATGCATGAACTGCTGATGAAACCTCAACAATGACCTAAATTGGTAGCACAAACAACTTCTCCAAGGTGTTGTGTGATATTTCCTCAGGATCTTATTTGACAGCAGTCCTGTGTGTATTAATCATGATATGCTTGAATTAGAGGGTCCTCAAGTGCACGACACCAGGAATCTCAAGAATAAGAATAGATTATTGGATGTCAACAATGTGAATAATTGTGTTATTTAGTCAATGGATATCCTATATGTTGGAATGTCTTGGTTGATTGATATTGGAGTGATTTGCTCCTTAAACTATCCAATAGCAGAATAGTAAGTGTTCAGTGGTGTGAATTATGCAACTTGCATGATATTTGTTGGTTTCCAACTTCTTCATCAGCTTTGGAAGGCTCTAGATTTAAACATTTCCCCATGCACATAGTAAACAAAATATATATATGAAAAATATCAGCTGATGTTCCTGCCCTTTTCCATACATTTCCCCCCGCTTCCTTTATGGCTATATAATCTAATTTATATATTATATTTGTTTGACTATATAATCTAATATACTGTAAGTATTTCTGTATAGCTAAATAATCTAATGTAAATCTATCGGGATGGCTATATAATCTAATGTAAATCTTTCTGTATGGCTGAATAATCTAATGTAAATATATCTGTATGGCTATATAATCTAATGTAAATCTATCTGTATGGCTGTATAATCTAATGTAAGCATATCTGTATGGCTGTATAATCTAATGTAAATATATATGTATGACTAATTTCATGTACTGTAAATCGATCTGTATGGCTATATAATCTAATGTAAGTCTATATGTATGGCTATGTAATCTAATGTAAGTATATCTGTATGGCTATATAATCTAATGTAAATATATCTGTATGGCAATGTAATCTAATGTAAGTATATCTGTATGGCTATATAGTCTAATGCAAATCTATCTGTATGGCTATCTATTCTAATGTAAGCCTATCTACATGGCTATGTAATCTAATGTAAGTCTATCTGTATGGATATGTAATCTAATATAAGTCTTTCTGTTTCATCTCATTTCATAACACCACTGCACAGAGGCATCCTAATGGTCCCTTTCTCTGGGCTCCGCAATTGGCCCCTACACTATTTATGCAGCGTGACAGGCAAAGCACAATATAATCAGCCTCTGAATGTGTATTTCATGAAGGGCATCAACATTCATCTATTCAACCATCTCCCCACACACGATACACTCTGGTGTGGGCACATACACACGCCGCAACCCCATAGCCTCGTTTTGATCAATTTCGCTCCCTCAAATCTTTCTGCATCTAAATGCTAGCCGACTGTGCTTGCTCCCCACAATCCGCCTCTGAAGAATGACCCCTCCGCAGCCAATCCATGTGGCACGGCGCTTTTTAGACGCTCACACACTGTAATTGACACATTGTAGCAAATGGGCTTATTTTCACGTCACATCAAAGGAACATTACGATGAAATATGGGCATTTTCTATATATTTATTATAGTGCCCCTCCTCCTTTCTCTACCCCTGAAAGGTCGTTTGCAACGACACTAAGACGGAATCTGGATTCCAATTGTTCATGTGTCGGGCTAAGTCGCCCCCCTGTGAAAGTTCTATGTGAAATTGGAGGCCGATACATACGTTCGCACCCAACAGTGTCATACTCTGATGTGTATGGCTATTGAGTCCATGGTCATTTGTATGGATAAGGGCAGTGTTTCCCAACTCCGGTCCTCGAGTACCCCCAACAGCACGCATTTTTGTTGTAGCCCCGGACAAAAACACCTGATTCAACTTGTCAAAGGCTTGATGATTAGTAGAAAAGTAGAATCAGGTGCTTGTCCTGGGCCACAACAAACATGCACTATATCTACAAAAGTATGTGGACACCGCTTCAAATTAGTGGATTCAGCTATTTCAGCCACACCCGTTGCTGACAGCTGTATAAAATCGAGCACACCGCCATGCAATCTCCATAGACAAACCTTGGCAGTAGAATGGCCTTATTGAAGAGCTCACTGAATCTCAACGTGGCACCGTCATAGGATGCCGCCTTTCCAACAAATCAAATTTCTTCCCTGCTAGAGCTGCCCCGGTCAATTATAAGTGCTGTTATTGTGAAGTGGAAACATCTAAGAGCAACAAAGGCTCAGCCGCAAAGTGGTAGGCCACACAAGCTCACAGAACGGGACCGCCGAGTGCTGAAGCACGTAAAAATTCTCTGTCCTTGGTTGCAACATTCACGACCGAGTTCCAAACTTCTTCTGGATGCAAGTAACTGTTTGTCGGGAGCTTCATGAAATGAGTTTCCATGCTCAATGCCAAGCATCAGCTGGAGTGGTGTAAAGCTCACCACCATTGAATTCTGAAGCAGTGATGAATCACGCTTCACCATCTGGCAGTCCGACGGACAAATCTGGGTTTGGCGGTTGCCAGGAAGCTACCTGCACCAATGCTTAGTGCCAACTGTAAAGTTTGGTGGAGGAGGAATAATGGTCCAGGGCTGCTTTCATGGTTCGGGCTAGGCCCCTTAATTCCAGTGAAGGGAAATCTTAACACTACAGCATACAATGACATTCTAGACGATTCTGTGCTTCCAACTTTGTGGCAACAGTTTGGGAAAGGCCCTTTCCTGTTTCAGCATGACAATGCCCCGTGCACAAAGCGAGGTCCATACAGAAATGGTTTGTCGAGATCAATATGGAAGAAATTGACTGTCCTTCACAGAGCCCTGACCTCAACCCCATCGAACACTTTTGGGATGAATTGGAACACCGACTGCGAGCCCGGCCTAATTGCCCAACATCACTGCCCGACCTCACTAATGCTCTTGTGGCTTGCTTCCAGCAAGTCCCTGCAGCAATGTTCCAACATCTAGTGGAAAGCCTTCCCAGAAGAGTGGAGGCTGTTATAGCAGCAAAGGGAGGACCAAATCCATATTAATGCCCATGATTTTGGAATGAGATGATCGATGATCAGGTGTCCACATACTTTAGGTCATGTGGAGTTTGTACTGTTGGGGGTACTCGAGGACAGGAGTTGGGAAACACTGGATTAATTCATGATATTTTAAAAGGTCCATTTCACTCTCTCTGGGGCCTTGATTTTGTGGCCACACTCCGATTACAAGGCAAAATGGTTAATGAACTGAATGACGATGGCTTAGAGGGTAGTGTGTTTATAAAAAATCAATGATACTCTTAACCCTCATAAAATCATAAGGTTTATATCAATGTCAATGGCTATTGTCCCGTGACATGATTTAATCATGAAGCAATTTTATGATAATTTACTCCTTGATTACTATTAATATTTGATTAATGAATCTTTCCCATGCATAATACTGAAGGAAATAGAGTGACACATTGAAAGTGTGGCATTTTTACCAGAAATATTTCACCCCAAATGTAAGTAATTTTCAGCAAAAACCTCCAACAAATCCTAAAATTCAACTTGACCTCACAGAAGCTACACTTCTATCAGTTAACATCACTTAAATGAGAGCACCTGAGAGTTCCCTGTTTTGATTTAGGTCTCACAGCAAAATGCTAAATGTCTTTCTTGGTGTCCCACTATTGATCTTTCCCATTGCTCTTAACATCTGTAATTGATACAGTCGTGAGTGTTGATGATCCATATCCCCATTGCGTTTTCGAGGAAGAATGTGATACTGTGCGATAGGAAGAGAGGGGCCCTGTTTCAAGGAACGCAACAGTTAGTGTTTCCTCCCCCTTTCCGCTTTGAAATCTCTTTCCTCTCTGGGAGGGGACAGGCATCTGAGGGCTGTCAGCTACTGCCTCCATCAACACAAAGGCTAAGATCTCAACCAGCCCTGGGGGAGACTAGCGTCACTTTAACAGGCCTTATAACATGTCAATTTACACATCGCCCACTAAGTCCACTACTGCCAAGAGCTTACACTGTAGACACTAACACACTGTGTGGTATAAGCGCTACCACACACGCAACACAACATGGATTACATTTGTGCTGGAACACATGGATTGTAGAATGACTGAAAAAGGCGATGCTCATTGATTCCATTTCCACGCAGCTTGGTTGAGATCATTTCCAAGCAGCTGGCTATGTACCGGTCACAAATCCATTTTTTATTTATTTATTTATTATCTTTACCCCTACTGTCAGTTGACTGGCACATTTTCATAATGAAATATTCTGACACAATAGACCCACTGGAGTGTATTATAATTTATACCATTGAAAAGAGTGATAGTCATCCCTTACCCACGTGAATGTAGAATTAAACAGTATAAAGGAACCTCATTGCGTCTTAGATGCACATTGATGAAATAGTATAACATATGATCTGAAGATATCATTAACTGGGTTCTCTATTCTCAAAATGTCTGTAATATATACTAACAGATCATGGTGAATTTCAATGGAAAAGTACATGCCACAATCATTCCAATACTGTTACACATTCATTCATATGCATTTTTACTAGAGGAGAAATCCACTCTGAGCTCTGAGCTTTGATCATTGGTATTTCTGCTGGCAGTACAGGGGGCAGGGCGGCATGGTTAGAATGCTGAACTCCCCCTGCTACAGTTGATGATTGTTTCATTTAACATTGACAAGCCATTCGGAGGGAAGCTGCCAGCCTAACACACAAACAGGTGCATAATGAGGGCTGGTGTGGACCTATCATTGTCAGCCATGATATAACAGCATGCATGTCTTTCTAGGTAGAATATCAAATATTATATTACCAGGAAGAGGAAGTCATTGTAGAATCAGAGTCTGCAGCCTCAGGCAGACTGGGACCAAAAATCAGCCCTGGCATTTATAACAAACGCCCGTGTTTTTCCTGAAATGCCAGATGGCCAGTCTACCCCTGGATACAGTATAGTGATAGGCATTGTCCACAATGCTGATGATTTTGAAATGTTAACGTGAATATAACTCAGACTGAGTAAACGTGACAGCGTGCATATATAACAGCTTCTTATTTGTACATGTCAGCTTACCGCCACATCAGTCTCCAGAGAATCCTCTAATGACAAATGCGTTTTAAATGTAAAATGTAATCAGTAGGATCACCACATGCAATCAGCTCTTCTTCATTGCACCTGCGCGAACCCCTTGCAAATGTAAGTGCATTCAATGGGAGAATTATTGCTGGCAGCTTATCAAAGCAAGATTGCGTGTTGACTTTGATTAACGTCTGTATGGCGAAGGCTTGATAACGTCAAAGTTCAAAATGATCTCCTCTCCAAACAGCTATTATGTGAAATTCTATAAATATTTAACTTGAGTGTTCGTTATTTGTCTTTCTTTAGGCCAAGGAATTATTTCATAGACATTCATGGTTTAGAGCTTGATTTTCAGAAATACGTTTAGAATTAGATTAAATAGTAATATACAGTATGTGATACTAGTAATATATATATATATATATATATATATATATTTTTTTTTTTTTTTTTTTTTTTAATAATAATTACACAAGGAAGGGGTAACATTAAAGTATTAGAACATGAAGGACAAACAATACAGCATCAAGACACTATCAAACATGTATCAGTCTTTCCGCAACAGAGCCATCCTTATGTGTGAGGGTGCTTGTGTATGATAGTGATATAAAATATATGTCATAGTTTCCTTTTTCATGATCACAATCTTGTGAAACCCGAACCCTCCAAGATCCCCCCACAGTTCCCCAACAGCTGTCCCTCAACCATTTGAGACCCCTACCACAGTCCCCCCCCGGAAGAAAAAAATAAAAAATAAAATTAATTCCATTCCCCACCCCCAAGAACCCCCCAATGCACCAACAACCAAGAGAATGAACTAAAGAGAAAAAAGGAAATGACAGAAGAAAACAGCAAACAACAATGCACATTTTTTATTTATTTTTAAATAATACATTTAATACAAAGGACATCAAGGACAACTGAAATCATAACAACAATGCCTACTCTATATGTTTGTGTGCATGTCTGGCACTAGTACATGTATGTGTGTGTTCTTGTATGTGTTTATTTGAGTGAGAGTGTGTGTATATGCGTGTACAAACACCTGCACGGCATCAGCCTCAGGCAAACTGGCATTAGTTGTAAAAACACTGCCACTTAGGGTCATTCAAATGTACTTTTATTATATTTTATTTTGACTTTTTCCCCCCTTTATCTTTTGACCATCATTCTCTCATACAGCAACTCATTTTACATTACATTTACATTTTAGTCATTTAGCAGACGCTCTTATCCAGAGCGACTTACAGTAGTGAATGCATACATTTTCATACATTTTTTTTCTGTGCTGGCCGAGCCCACAACCCTGGTGTTGCAAACACCATGCTCTACCAACTGAGCTACAGGGACTCAACTGAAATCCACTCCCACTTGTCTCCAATTCCACATACCAACCCTCAGCTTCCCTCAGCCCATCCCATCTATCTCTGCTGGCCACCCACTTCGTGTTTCTACGCAACACATATTTTTCAACTATGCTATGATGTTTAACGTACAATTTCAATCTATCTAATCAAATAGAATCTACAGATTGCGTGTTGAAGATAAATACTTTTACTAAGAGCATTAGTATATTAGTAATTGACTGACCCGGTCTCTCCAGATCTCCTAACACTAGTTTTACTAGGGTCCATTTTAGATCAATGCTATGCATTTTCAGCCATTCCTGAACCTGAGACCAGAAACGGGCTACCTGAGGGCAATACCAAAATAAATGGTCAATTGATTCTGTATCCTCACAACAAAATCTGCAGAGCTTCGATGATTTTATGCCCCAAATATTCAACATTTTGTTGGTGGCAAGAATTCTATATAGTAATTTTAGCTGAAAAGCACGAAGTCTTGAATCTTGCATTGTTTTATATATCAACTCATACACCCTGTACCATGGAATCGGTACATCAAAAATCTCTTCCCAACTATTTTGCAATCTGTATGGCACAGTTGTGTAACGGTCGTCGATTATATAGTGGACCAAGGCGCAGCGGGTTGAGTGCTCATTTTAAACTTTATTTCAGACACGTGACAACAAAACAAGAAAACGAACTAACGCACAGTATTACAGGCTAAACACAGCAGTGCAAAAACAACTTCCCACAAAGGACAGGTGAAAACAGGGCTACCTAAGTATGACTCCCAATCAGCAACAACGATGTACAGCTAGCTGTTCCTGATTGAGAGCCATACCAGGCCAACACAAAGAAATACACAACATAGACAGAGCATAGAAATACAAAACATAGAACATAACCAAAAACCCCGGAATACTCTAAACAAACACCCCTCTAGATAAACACATATCCCAACAAACCCCGAACCAAATAAAACAAACACCCTCCTGCCACGTCCTGACCAAACTACAATAACAAATAACCCCTTTACTGGTCAGGACGTGACAAGTTGTCAACATCCTGGTCCTCAAATGAAACTGGTATACTTTCCTATTTATGCTATTTTTATTCCTCCGCCAGTTTTGATCCTTTATATTGGGCAGATAGACCAGTTCCCTACCTCCTCCCGCTGCCACCCGCCTCCTCCATTTTTGGGGCAATGCTGTAATCAGTTGGTTGTACTCTTGGATTGAGCAGACCTTCCGATACAATTCTGATAACTCCATGAAGGACATAACTCTATCATTAAAATGTACAATATCATTTAAGAACAAAATACCCTTTTCAAACATCTTTCCCATAAATACAGGTATTTTATCAACCAGCACATTTGAGTTCAACCATAATATTTGTTGTAATATTTGTTCTATCTTTTCAGCGGGATGAAATTGAAATTGTAGCCAGCTCTGCAATGCTTGTTCGAAAAGACAGATACTTTGAAAAAAGTAATTGAAAATGAGACATGGCAATCTGCACAAAGGCAAAAAGGCCATTGTTAAACAATGGATGAGCTTTTCTTATTAATCTACTTGAGAACCATTTAGGGTTGAAATAAAACTTTTGAATGAGTGAAGCTTTTAGAGAGAGGTTTAGTGCTTTTATATTTAATAATCTCAACCCACCCTATTCATATTCATTATATAGATAGGCTTGTTTTATTTTGTCTGGTTTAGCGTCCCAGATAAAGCAACATTGTTTTGCTCATATGATTTGAAAAACGAATCATCAGGAGTAGGCAACGCCATAAGTAAGTGAGTAAACTGAGATATGACTAAGGAGTTAATCAGGGCAATTTTTCCATAAATAGACAGGTATTTACCTCTCCATGGTTGCAGGATCTTGTCTATTTTTACAATTTTTCTATTGAAATTCATTGTGGAGAGCTTATTTATATCTTTTATGATATAAATACCGAGTATGTCTACTTCACCATTAGCCCATTTTATAGGTAAGCTGCAAGGTAATGTAAAAGTTGTATTTTTTAAGGATCCAATACGTAATAATGTACACTTATCATAATTAGGTTTTAGTCCAGAGAGTACAGAAAAGTTATCTAGATCTTTAATGAGACATTGCAGGGATCTAGCTTGCGGACTTAACATAAAACTTGAGTCATCGGCATACATGGACACCTTTGTTTTTAATCCTTGGATTTCTAATCTAATGTTGTTATTGGATCTGATTTTAATAGCTTGCATTTCGATGGCCATAACGAATAGATATGTTTGCAGCGGACACCCTTGTTTAATTCCTCTTGACAATTCAAAACTCTCTGAGAAGTAGCTGTTATTTACAATTTTACACCTGGAGTTGCTATACATTATTTTGTACCTATTTTATAAGAGAATTACCGAAATTGAAAAAATACAGGCATTTATAAATAAAATCCAATGTTACTTTATCAAATGCCTTTTCAAAATCTGTTATAAATACCATTCGTGGCTTCTTATATGTTTCATGATGTTCTATTATTTCTAGTAGTTGTTGTATATTATCTCCAATGTATCGTCCATGTAAAGAACCTGTCTGATCAGGATGAGCAATACCTGGTAAAACCCTTTTAATTCTGAGTGCTATGCATTTTGCTAGTATTTTTGCATCACACATTGAAGTGTAAGGGGCCTCCAGTTTTTTAGATAGACCGGGTCTTTATATTTGCCATCTGGGTCTTGTTTTAATAATAGAGAAATCAGACCTTCCTGCTGATATTCGCGACAGACCACCATTTATATAGGAGTAGTTAAAACAATCTAACAATGGAACTTTTAGTATATCAAAAAGTTCTTCCTCTGTAATTTGGCCTTCCCACTGATCTTTCTGTACATTTGTTAATTTTCAAATTTTTATATTATTTGGAAAGAATTCCTTACCGTAATCTTCATTCAGTGGGAGAGGATGAGACGGAAAAGAGAACATCTGCCTAAAATAGTTAGCTTCCTCTTTAAAAATATAATTCGGAGAATCATAGATGACTCTGTCTTCAGTAACGAGTTTCTGCAAAAAAAAATTGTTAGCGTTCCTGTATTGGAGATTCAGGAAGAATTTTGTGCATTTTTCTCCATATTCCATCCAGTTTGCTTTATTTTTGTAATAGATTACATTAGATCGTTCTTGAATAAGTTCCTCAAGTTCTTTTTGTTTTTCCTCTAACTTATTTTGTATCTCTCTAGTATCGTTTTTATTGCTATCTACCTGTACTGTTAGTTCATGGATTTCCCTTGTTAGTCTTGTTTCTTTAGCCAGAAACTGCTTTTTTTTATTATTGACGAATATTGAATTGAATGACCCCTGAAGGTACATTTAAAGGTATCCCAAACAATAAGGGGATTTGCTGAACCTATATTATACTGGAAAAATTCAGTTATAAATTTCAATCAATCAAATGTATTTATATAGCCCTTCTTACATCAGCTGATATCTCAAGTGCTGTACAGAAACACAGCCTAAAGCCCCAAACAGCAAGCAATGCCGGTGTAGAAGCACGGTGGCTAGGAAAAACTCCCTAGAAAGGCCAAAACCTAGGAAGAAACCTAGAGAGAAACCAGGCAATGAGGGGTGGCCAGTCCTCTTCTGGGTGTGCCGGGTGGAGATTATAACAGAACATGGCCAAGATGTTCAAATGTTCATAAATGACCAGCATGGTCAAATAATAATAATCACAGTAGTTGTCGAGGGTGCAACCGGTCAGCACCTCAGGAGTAAATGTCAGTTGGCTTTTCATAGCCGATCATTGAGAGTATCTCTACCGCTCCTGCTGTCTCTAGAGAGTTGAAAACAGCAGGTCTGCGACAGGTAGCACGTCCGGTGATCAGGTCAGGGTTCTATAGCCGCAGGCAGAACAGTTGAAACTGGAGCAGCAGCACAGCCAGGTGGACCAGCACATGCCAGGTAGTCCTGAGGCATGGTCCTAGGGCTCAGGTCCTCCGAGAGAGAGAGAAAGAAAGAACGAGAGAAAGAGAGAATTAGAGAGAGCATACTTAAATTCACACAGGACACCGGATAATACAGGAGAAATACTCCAGATATAACAGACTGTCCCTAGCCCCCTGACACATAAACTACTGCAGCATAAATACTGGAGGCTGAGACAGGAGGGGTCAGGAGACACTGCGGCCCCATCCGATGATACCCCCGGACAGGGCCAAACAGGCAGGATATAACCCCACCCACTTTGCCAAAGCACAACCCCACACCACTAGAGGGATATCTTCAAACACCAACTTACCATCCTGAGACAAGGTATAGACCACAAAGATCTCCACCACGGCACAACCCAAGGGGGGCACCAACCCAGACAGGAAGACCATGTTAGTGACTCAACCCACTCAAGTGACGCACCCCTCCTAGGGACGGCATGGAAGAGCACCAGTAAGCCAGTGACTCAGCCCCTGTAATAGGGTTAGAGGCAGAGAATCCCAGTGGAGAGAGGGGAACCGGCCAGGCAGAGACAGCAAGGGCAGTTCATTGCTCCAGTGCCTTTCCATTCACCTTCATACTCCTGGGCCAGACTACACTCAATCATAGGACCTACTGAAGAGATGAGATGAAAATTATTTTGTCTTAGTTAAAAAATAAGGTTTCCTCCAGTATACTTTGATTAAATTTCCAATATCCCCGTCCACATGGAAAATCTACTAGAGTTATGTGAATGCCAATTAGATGATGATCCGATCGCATTCTGTCTCCTTTTAAAACTTTTTTAACCTTTGATGCAAGAGAGAAAGAGATAAGAAAGTAGTCAAGAGAGTGTATAAGAGTAAGACTATAATGTGGGATGTCCAAATAAATAATAACTCTGCCAATTTGCATGTTTGAGTGTCTATGTGTGTAACATGTAGTGCGTATAGCCTTAATATTCATAAGTGTAATCCATATCGTATCACCATCATAGTTGCATCATAATTACCTTTAACATAATTGAAAAACACATCCCAGCATTTCCATAGCAATTGACGTTTCACATGATCATGAAGAGACCTTGCATTACTCAAGAGACGGCTTCACTACAGTACAAATGTATTCCGTACAATATGTTATTATTCCCCAATGGCCCTATTCTGATATCTTCCCCTTGCTTGTTGTAAACATATATAAACTTGTAAACAAATACATAAAAAAGATAGACAAACAATAAACACATTAAATTATAAAACAGTTCTCGACAATAGAGAGAGGTAGAGAATTTAAGAGAAAAGAGAGAGTGAGAGAAGAGAGCGAGATCAGGTGTGTGTGTGTATGTATAAGTCTGTATGTGTAAGCAAGCATGTAGTTGAGTACGTGTGTGTTCATATCCACTTCATAATGTTCAGATATTTTAAACAGTTCCCATACCTTATTTTTTTCGTAACCTGAAGTCCCTGTAGAATTTAGTACAGCCACTGTGTTAAGGAGCTGTCTCGGAATAGCTGTCCATCTATAAAGAGTTTGTTCACAATGATAAAGGCATGTCTAACATCCATCCTTTGTTGTCTTTGTACCGGATACAGTCTCTTACGACGTTTGTTTATCTCCTTTGGAAATTGGTCATTGAGAAAGAATTTGATCCCTTTAAGCTCCCTTCCTCTGCTTTTGATCAGCTCCTTTTGTTGGTAGTGTTCAAATTTTGCGATGATCGGTCGGGGACCCTTGGTCTTGTCGCTCCGAGCTCCAAGTCTGTGTACTCGGTGGAAAGCCTCCTTGTTTACAGTCTCTATAGGAAGTTTCAATGCGGATTTCATGAATTCTCTGATCGCGCCCTCTGGATTATTGGATGCGTCCTCAGGAATACCAGAAAAAATATATATTTTCTCACCATGCTACGACTTTGTATGTCTAGTAGCGTCTCCTTCATCACGCTGTTTTCCCTGAGTAGACAATCCATGTTAGAATCGTGTATTTTTACCTTGGCTGTGAGTGTCTTGTTTTCTCTTTGGAGCTTGAAAATTTGACTCTGGCTGAACTCCAAACTCCCCCTCAGCCCTGCTACCTCCCCACACAACTTTTCCATTGTTGCATGGATTCCAGCCAGAGCACTAGCCTCTACCTCAATGGTAAGTAAATTGTCCGTGTCTGTAGATGAATCTGTTTTTCTTTTTTTTATCAGGTTAAAGTTATGTTGTGAGGCGGTCAGATCTTTCCACGACGGAGTATGTTGTTCCTCCATAGCGTAAAGCTGTTGGTACTCTGTCAGGGATTTCCTCGTTGTTTGACGATATAGCGAAATCATCGTCGGAAAAAGATGACCAATATGCAGCAGGACTGGTTTTGTTCATTCTGAACATTTATTAACTCAAAATGATTACCAAACCAACAAAACAAACTCACGAAATACTGACAGTCTTCTCAGGCTCATACATGCTAGACAAAGAACAGTCTCCCACAATTAAACAGACAAACACACCCAACTAATATAGGACTTCCAATCAAAGGCAACACCACACAGCTGCCTTCAATTGGAAGTCCACCACAATTAACCAAACATAGACATACAACTAACTAGATCAACATAGAAATACGTACACAAGGAACAGTGCCCAAAAACCCCGGAATACTTAAATCAAATGCCCTATTAGAAAAAACACCACCCCTAACCACATAAAACAAATACCCTCTGCCACGTCCTGACCAAACTACAATACCAATTAACCCTTATACTGGCCAGGACGTGACAGTACCCCCCCTTAAAGGTGCTAACCCCGGATGCACCTTAAAAAAAAAACAACCCCAAACAACAACAACAAAACAAAAATTCCCCCCTACTCAAGGGAGGGAAGGGAGGGTGGCTGCCGTCAACGACGGCACTGTGCTACACCCCCCCTCCCCAACCCACCTATATCTGGAGGTGGCTCCGGTTCTGGCCGTTCCAGGCAGTCGGGGCAGTCTGGCAGCTCGGGGCAGTCTGGCCAGTCTGGCAGCTCGGGGCAGTCTGGCAGCTCGGGGCAGTCTGGCCACTCTGGCAGCTCGAGGCAGTCTGGCCACTCTGGCAGCTTGGGGCAGTCGGGCCACTCTGGCAGCTCGGGGCAGTCGGGCCACTCTGGCAGCTCGGGGCAGTCGGGCCACTCTGGCAGCTCGGGGCAGTCGGGCCACTCTGGCAGCTCCTGGCAGTCGGGCCACTCTGGCATCTCCTGGCAGTCGGGCCACTCTGGCATCTCCTGGCAGTCGGGCCACTCTGGCATCTCCTGGCAGTCGGGCCATTCTGGCATCTCCTGGCAGTCGGGCCACTCTGGCGCAGCTCCTGACTAGCGGGCGGCTCTGGCGACTCCTGACTAGCGGGCGGCTCTGGTGACTCCTGTCTGGCGGGCGGCTCTGGTGACTCCTGTCTGGCGGGCAGCTCTGGTGACTCCTGACTGGCGGGCAGCTCTGGTGACGTACGACTGGCGGGCAGCTTTGGCGACGTACGACTGGCGGGCAGCTCTGGTGACTGTTGACTGGCGGGCAGCTCTGGTGACTGTTAACTGGCGGGCAGCTCTGGTGACTGTTGACTGGCGGGCAGCTCTGGTGACTGTTGACTGGCGGGCAGCTCTGGCGACTGTTGACTGGCGGGCAGCCCTGGCGACATCGGACTGGGATGACGCACTTGAAGCCTGGTGCGTGGTGCTGGTACTGGACGTACCAGACTGGGAACACGTACCTCCAGGCTAGTGCGGGGAGCTGGCCTGGGGCTCCATTCTTGCCCCGCAAAACTGCCCTTGTGCCCCCCCCAAAAAAATTATTGGGGCTGCCTCTCGAATTTCTTAAACTCTTCCATCGCCCTGGAAACGCTCCTCCTTAACTCGGCCCATGTCCATCCTTCCTCCTCGTTCCTCTGCTGCTTGATCCTGGTTTGGTGGGAGATTCTGTCAGGGATTTCCTCGTCGTTTGACGATATAGCGAAATCATCGTCGGAAAAAGATGACCAATATGCAGCAGGACTGGTTTTGTTCATTCTGAACATTTATTAACTCAAAATGATTACCAAACCAACAAAACAAACTCACGAAATACTGACAGTCTTCTCAGGCTCATACATGCTAGACAAAGAACAGTCTCCCACAATTAAACAGACAAACACACCCAACTAATATAGGACTTCCAATCAAAGGCAACACCACACAGCTGCCTTCAATTGGAAGTCCACCCCAATTAACCAAACATAGACATACAACTAACTAGATCAACATAGAAATACGTACACAAGGAACAGTGCCCAAAAACCCCAGAATACTTAAATGAAATGCCCTTTTAGAAAAAACACCACCCCTAACCACATAAAACAAATACCCTCTGCCACGTCCTGACCAAACTACAATACCAATTAACCCTTATACTGGCCAGGACGTGACATACTCATCGATTTCCCTCAGGATCTGCTTGGTATCCAGATTGGCTCTATACTGCAACCAGTTGTTTTACGAAAAGTTAGCAATGAGTCTTTCCCACGACGACGACAGGTGTCTGTAGTACAGCCAGCTAGCACTCGCGGATCCACGGAAAAAAAAGGAACACAAACTTACAGTCCCAGCCGTAAAGGCTAACCGCGTTGTAGAATCCTTAGTAACAAAACTTTAGTTCGGATTAAAATCGATTTAATTAAAAAGTTTTAATGTAAACAACAAACCGAGTGTAGACAGTACAGTGTCCTGTTGCGCGCTCTGATGACGTCTCTCTCTCATAACGTCTAGGAACTAGTAATACATTAGCAATACGAACTAATATGGACCAACTATAACTAATAAATTCAGCAAAAAAGAAACGTCCCTTTTTCAGGACCCTGTCTTTCAAAGATAATTTGTAAAAATCTTCACAGATCTTCATTGTAAAGGGTTTAAACACTGTTTCCCATGCTTGTTCAATGAACCATAAACAATTAATGAACATGCACCTGTGGAACGTTCGTTAAGACACTAACAGCTTACAGAAGGTAGGCAATTAAGGTCAACGTTTTGAAAGCTTAGAACACTAAAGAGGCCTTTCTACTGACTCTGAAAAACACCAAAAGACAGATGCCCATGGTCCAAGCTCATCTGCGTGAAGGTGCGTTAGGCATGCTGCAAGGAGGCATGAGGACTGCAGATGTGGCTAGGGCAATACATTGCAATGTCCGTACTGTGAGACGCCTAAGACAGCGCTACAGGGAGACAGGACGGACAGCTGATTGTACTCGCAGTGGCAGACCACGTGTAACAACACCTGCACAATCCCTCCATCAGTCCTCAGACTGTCCGCAATAGGCTGAGAGAGGCTGGACTGAGGGCTTGTAGGCCTGTTGTAAGGCAGGTCCTCACCAGACATCACCGGAAACAACGTCGCCTACGGGCACAAACCCACCGTCGCTGGACCAGACAGGACTGGCAAAAAGTGCTCTTCAATGACGAGTCACGGTTTTGTCTCACCAGAGGTGATGGTCGGATTTGCATTTATCATCGAAGGAATAAGCGTTACACTGAGGCCTGTACTCTGGAGCGGGATCGATTTGGAGGTGGAGGGTCCGTCATGTTCTGGAGCGGTGTGCCACAGCATCATCGGACTGAGCTTGTTGTCATTGCAGGCAATCTCAACACTGTGCATTACAAGGAAGACATCCTCCTCCCTCATGTGGTACCCTTCCTGCAGGCTCATCCTGACATGACCCTCCAGCATGACAATGCCACCAGCCATACTGCTCGTTCTGTGTGTGATTTCCTGCAAGACAGGAATGTCAGTGTTCTGCCATGGCCAGCTAAGAGCCACGGATCTCAATCCCATTGAGCACGTCTGGGACCTGTTGGATCGGCGAAATGTCCGGGAACTTGCAGGTGCCTTGGTGGAAGAGTGGGGTAACATCTCACAGCAAGATCTGGCAAATCCGGGGCAGTCCATGAGGAGGAGATGCACTGCAGTACTTAATGCAGCTGGTGGCCGCACCAGATAATGACTGTTACTATTGACCCCCCCTTTGTTCAGGGACACATTATTCAATTTCTGTTAGTCAAATATCTGTTGAACTTGTTCACTTTATGTCTCAGTTGTTGAGTCTTGTTATGTTCATACAAATATTTACACATGTTAAGTTTGCTAAAAAGGAACACAGTTGACAGTGAAAGGACGTTTCTTTTTTTGCTGAGTTTATAATGCTTATTCTTAGGGCTGTGGCGGTCATAACATTTTGTCAGCCGGTTATTGCCTTGCAAAAGTGGCTGTGAATGATACAAACCTTAGAATGTCTTCGAAATCAAAACACATATGGGCTGCATGGTGTGACTATAGGCTATTGAGGATTTGAGAAAGTAGCAAAAAAGCTTGCTCTCTGTTCCTTTGCCTCAGGATGCACAGCTGTTGCCTCATCAAGTGATCATATGTTCACCCATCAGACTATTCTCAATTTAATATTTTCTTTACTAATATGTCAAATTAGTTTTGATTTAGAATGGACTATTATCAAATGGGCAGGAACAAGGGGCAAGGGGAAAAAGACATGCCATCTGTATGCACTCGAATAGCGAATGGATGTCGTGCGCATTCCCACCAGTCCGTTTTGTTGGCTACTTCGGTTTTTATAGCGGAGCATGTGCTCAATATGAGCAGCTGAGAAATACATATAAGAACACTTATTCATTCCACGCATCAACCTCTGTTTGAGGAGCATGTTCTCACTGCCCAAACTCTGTATGCCATGGGCTCTCCAACCTTCTTCCTGCAGCTACCCAGTGCTTCATTTGGGAAACCAAGGGAAATCTGTTCGGGAACATCGATAGCAATTAAACATCTTTCCCTAAACTCGACAGCCCGTCTGCGTGCTCGAGAAAGGAGTAAAGGAGAAAGAGGAGGAGATGGAAACGCATGGTGGTGAGATATTCTATATGGCTAAAGGTAATGTGTCACCAAATTCATTATGAAAATATAAAAAATGCCATATTACTAGACTATTCAAAATCAAATACAAATTCATTAATTGTAGGCCAACTGTAAGCCGCCCTGCATAATAAATGATCCAACAGCATCGCTTAGGGGTATACGTTCTCTCCCAGACACATAGATAAACATTTTGGAGTGTAGCATAAGGTAACCAGTCCATCCAGCATGCATGTTAATACAGTCCACACTCAATGGTAATTACTCTAATTTGTATAGGCTAGACCAATTATGTACGAAAGACATCTTAAATCAGTTTTGTTATATGTTTTGCTGCCAAGCAGAATATGCGGTAGGCTATGTATTGTATAACGTCACAGTCATACTTTAATTCAGTTGTATTTTTTGGTATTTCTTTTTTTTTGGTGGGGGGGCTTATGCATATGCATAAGCTCTAATATGTGTATGGGTGTCACAATGGGTGGCTTGTGGATTCAGGAGAGTCCGCATCCACCTCCCAGACCACCGGTGCCACCAGGCAGGAGGCTGGAAGTATGGGGGTGGGCTCGGCGGACCGTTCCTCAGGGTCATGGAGACGAGACAGTGCGTCGGCCTTAGTGTTCCGGGAACCTGGGATGTACGAGATTGTGAACTGAAATCTCATAAAGAACATCGCCCACCTGGCTTGACGAGGGTTCAATCTCCTCGCCGCCCGGCTGTACTCCAGGTTACGGTGGTCGGTCCAGATGAGAAAAGGGTGACGTGCCCCCTCAAGCCAATGTCTCCACACCTTCAGGGCTTTTACCACAGCCAGCAACTTCCTGTCCCCCACGTCATAGTTACACTCCGCTGGACTTAACTTCTTAGTGAAGAAAGCGCAGGGGCGAAGCTTCGGTGGCGCACCCGGGCGTTGTGAAAGCACAGCTCCCACCCCAGCTCCCACCCCAGCCTCGGACGCATCCACCTCTACTATGAATGGCAAATAGGGATCCGGATGCGCAAACACCGGCGCATCGGTGAACAGAGCCTTCAGCCGACTAAAGGCCCTGTCCGCCTCTGCCGACCACCACAGCCACACCGGGCCCCCCTTCATCAGTGAGGTAATGGGAGCCGCCACCTGCCCAAAACCCCGGATAAACCTCCGGTAGTAGTTGGAAAAACTCAAGAATCGCTGCACCTCCGTCACCGTGGTGGGAGTCGGCCAATTACGCACGGCCGAAATGCGGTCACATTCCATTTTCACCCCGGACGTGGAAATGCGATATCCCAGAAAAGAGACGGCTGGTTTGGAAAACTCACATTTCTCCGCCTTGACGTATAGGTCATGCTCCACCAGTCGTCCAAGCACTTTACGAACCAGAGACACATGCTCGGCACGTGTAGCGGAGTAGATCAGAATATCATCGATGTACACCACCACACCCTGACCGAGCAGGTCCCGGAGAACATCGTTCACAAAGGATTGAAAGACGGCGGGAGCATTCTTTAACCCATACGGCATGACGAGGTACTCATAATGGCCAGATGTGGTACTAAATGCTGTTTTCCACTCATCTCCCCCTCGGATACGCACCAGATTGTATGCACTCCTGAGATCTAACTTCGTGAAGAAGTGCGCCCCGTGAAATGACTCTATCGCTGAAGCGATGAGAGGTAGTGGGTAACTGAAACCCACCGTGATGGCATTTAGACCTCTATAGTCAATGCACGGGCGCAGACCCCCCTCCTTCTTCTTCACAAAGAAGAAGCTCGAGGAGACGGGTGAGTTAGATGGCTGGATGTATCCCTGCCTCAAGGACTCAGTGACGTATGTTTCCATAGCCACCGTCTCCTCCTGAGACAAGGGATACACGTGACTACGGGGAAGTGCAGCGCCTACCTGGAGATCTATCACACAGTCTCCTCGTCGATGGGGTGGTAATTGGATCGCCTTCGTTTTACTGAAGGCGATAGCCAAATCGGCATACTCTGAGGGAATGTGCACGGTAGAGACTTGGTCTGAACTCTCCACCGTAGTCGCACCGACGGAAACCCCTATGCATCTGCCCAAACACTCCCTTGACCACCCCTTAAGAGCCCTCTGTCTCCACGAAATCTTAGGGCTGTGAGTGGCTAGCCAGGGGATCCCTAGTACCACCAGAAACGCCGGGGAATCAATGAGGAAGAGACTGATACTCTCCTCATGACCCCCCTGCATTACCATTACCAGCGGCACGGTAGCCTCCCTGACCAGACCGGACCCTAGTGGTCGACTATCTAGGGCGTGCACGGGGAAGGGTTGGCCCAGCTGAACCAAGGGAATCCCTAACTTAGTTGCGACCCCATGGTCCATAAAACTCCCGGCCGCGCCTGAATCGACTAGTGCCTTAAGCCGGGAGTGAGGGGAAAAAGCGGGAAAGGACACTAATGCATACATGTGACTGACAGAGGGATCTGGGTGAGGCTGGTGCTGACTTACCTGAGGTGTCAAAGAAGTGCTCTGCCTGCCATCTAGACTACCGGGTGAGTTCCTCCAGCACCGGTCCACAGTGTGTCCTCTGCGACCACAGGCGGTACAGGAGAGACCCCCCCCTCCGACCTTCCTGGCGGCAGCCCCCCCTATCTCCATAGGCGTGGGAGCAGGAGGGCTAGGAGGTGGAATGAGCAGGGCCCGGTTCGGATGCCCGCGGGCCGCCAGCAGATTGTCCAAACGGATCGACAAGTCAATCAGCTGGTCTAGAGAGTTAGTAGTGTCCCTACATGCTAACTCCCGGCGGACGTCCTCCCTCAAACTACACCTGTAGTGATCTATAAGGGCCCTCTCATTCCACCCCGCACCAGCAGCCAGGGTTCGAAACTCCAGAGCAAAGTCCTGCGCGCTCCTCGTCTCGTCTCCTGTCTCCGAGGGAGGAGGACGGACGGTCGCTAGGTACAACTCCAGCTGGAGTAAGAACCCCTTACACCCAGCGGCCGTGCCATCATACTCCCTGGGAGAGGAGAGTTTAACCCCGCTGGTACTGGCTGCTGGAGATGCTGGTTGAGGTGCCGGCTGTTGGACCGGCTGGTTAGTGGGGCCGGAAGCGCTTCGGTCCCAACTCTCTAGGCGTGCCAGCACCTGGTCCATAGCAGTACCCAGACGGTGGAGGAGGGTGGAGTGTTGATCAATCCGCTCCTCTATGGACGGGGCTGGTGTTGACGTTCCTGCTGACTCCATAGCTGGTGCGGGATTCTGTCACAATGGGTGGCTTGTGGATTCAGGAGAGTCAGGCACAGGAGACAGAATGATTCCGTGAATGAATTTAATAAAATATCCACACGGAAAATATGCAAAGGTAAGGAATGCAAGGTGTGCAAAAAGAAACGCACCACCCTTAAAAGAACGTAACCAGGGACGCAGCCCAAAACGAATAGTGTAACTCCAAAATACAGAACCTCATGACAAAACACACCCTGACAGACGAACAATCCCGCACAAACAACAAACCTAACTAGCTAGCCTAAATACCCCTCCCCACTAACAACTAACACAAAACAGGTGCGCAACTAACCTAGGCCTAACTAACAGAACGTGAAACATAAATCAATGGCAGCTAGTAGGCCGGCGACAACGACCGCCGAGCGCCGTCCGGGCGAGGAGGAGCGCCACCTTCCGTAGGTGTCGTGACAATGGGTGTTTTGAATTAATCATCACCTTAGAAAGTGCTGTCCTTTTCGTTGTGTTAGGCTTTGAAACAACATCCACAACAACCATGTTTTACACAGTGGTGGGAAAAAGTACCCAATTGTCATACTTGAGTAAATGTAAAGATAGCTTAATAGAAAATGACTCAACTAAAAGTGAAAGTCCCCCAGTCAAATACTACTTGAATAAAAGTCTAAAAGTATTTGGTTTTAAATATAGTTAAGTATCAAAAGTCAATGTAATTGCAAAAATATACTTAAATATCAAACGTAAAAGTATAAATCATTTCAAATTGCTACCAAAACATGTCCAGAGTGCATAAAAAGAGATTACATGACTAATGACTGCCGGTGAGGCGGTAACACGGTCACCACAACAGCAAACAGTCACCTACTTATGTCATACAGAATTGCAAACGTAAACCGGCATTCATATTCAAAATACCTCAGTGCCACATGCTTTATTCCTATGCAGTATTCTAAACTGGAACATCCCCCTGACAAGCGAGCATGCCCGGCATCAGAAAATGACTTAAATGTTTGCAACTCAAAACTTCAAATGACTGATAAGCGGTATCTCAGACTCCAGCGAACATTGGGATTACGCCAGAGATGTGAATAGGGGAGGGTTGCCAATGTGTTATGATTGCTGCTCATCTGAAGCCACAGCCTCTCTACAGAGAGGTGGCAAAGATTAGAAACTGACGTTTACATTTTTTTTTATAATACAAATCACACTTATCTTTGTTCTGCTAGCAGATTTCTTTTTTTTAGGTCATTGCTGCCATGTTCCCATTTATTCTAATACCGTAATTACCATATAAGTTGAATCATCCATGATAATTATATCTGTTGAGTTCTACTTCAGCAACTCTGATAATACGATTGCCTTGCCACCACTGGGTTACTTCACTCCCCCCCCCCATCACCACCCCCCAACCCTGACAGAAACATATTTTTTTGGCTCGTTCTCACAGAAAAGTGTCAAAAGTTAATTATCTTCTGCCGCAGAATCGTCATTTTTTTTTATTGCTCGCCCAAATATTCTGAACAGGACACGATTATAATTGCCTTTGTTTATCTGCTGTAGGAATACTCTTTCCTCATTTAGATATCGCCTAGCTGTATTTGACTCGTTGCATTGTGAATTGACAAATGATTTCCAATGTTATCTGTGTAATAGTCGGCTTTGTCTTCTGATTCTCATTCTGATTTATATTGGTGATTTTGAACACAATGACAAAGAACAAACAACCAACTCTGAATTCAATCATGATTAGCATACTGCTTAATTCTTTTTGTCACTTTTTGGAACTTGGAACTAAAGAAATTCTGACTTTTTTGTTCTGTTATTCTGAGAGATAAATGTGAAGTAATACATAAAGGGTATAATCTACTCAGATTCTGATAATGTGGAGGATTTTGAAGCATATCATATGTGAGTATATTCTGGACTTGATTCATGTCCTGCCTCAGAAAGAATTGTACACTAAGTGGCTCAAACTTATTCAAATATACTCTCACTACATTGAATATTTGATGCCTGTCCTGCCTCTGAAAGCAAATTACGTGTCTCAAACTTATTCAGATATACTCTCACTACCAGTGGTGGTTCTAGCTTGTATGGTTCCCTGGGCGAACCCCCCTTCAGCCCCCCACCAACAAAAAAAAAAGCACCATTCTGCACTAACTGTAATTTTTATTCAGACATTTGGAACAACGCAAATAAATAATCATGACATTTAAAACTATCTAAATATAAAAATATATACAAAAATAAGACTATAAATAAATATCAAAAAGAAGTAACAAAGACAAATAGAAACAAATTTGTGTTGATTTGTCACTCGAGCATCAATACATTACCCATCCCCCAACACAGTTGACCAAGAGTCAAGACTAAACCAATTCACCTTGGTGGTGTGCAGACTGGTTTTATATATTCTTAACAATTTTGCACAAACCAGAAACAAAATGCAACGATCTGTCTGTGAAACTATATATTCAAAGTATTATGAATGAATTGTGGTTTATTTGAAAGCATTTCGTAGTGTGACTGATTTTACTAACTGCATTAGTACTTTACAAAGTTAGAGGTGCGCTATTTAATAGATTCCCCCGCTCCCCCTACCTCGGGCTTCCAGTGGGGAGACCTGAGGTCAACCTACCACCACCCCCTCCCCATCTCATACTTCTGAGTGGGAGACCTTCTCAGGCAGTAGCCTGCCTAGCTCACAAACTAGAATCGGGGCACCCACTACGACAATGTAAATTTACCCACTGTCCCACACGGTGACATGATATCATTGACGTGACGTGCAAATGAGTGATAGAAAACCAATCGCGCAAATGTTACCATTCCCCCCAAAAATTGTGCAGACGCCTCGTGCCGCCCCCTCATGCTGCCCATGTCGCCTATACCTAAGTCCACCCCTGCTGACAACGTTGAACAGTAATACATCATAGAAGTTGTACACATTTGCCTATTGAATTTATTGCCATTGGCTTTAGAAAGTACTGACCTCACTTTTGATATGAATGAAGAAAGATCACTGTAATTTGAAATGACACCCTCATGCACTTAACTGTGAGATGAGCAACAGTGGCCATTTATAGGCGCTTGTCCTCCACTAGCAGTCATGACACCCATATTATGTGTGACAAGCTGTCTTCCACTAACTGACAGACAGTTTAGGCCAAGGAATAATTCCACGGTGTGTCCAGTTGAGGACAGTTTGTAAAGCCAAATCATCCACAAAAAAACCCAGACATAATGAATTGTAGCCCTTGTGCATGGAGGCGTGGCGGGGTGAACAAGAGCTCGAAAGTTTTTCATAAACATCTGTCTCGATCCTGAAAAATAGGTCAACCATGAACACCTGTCTGAATCTGCTGAAAATCCTTGAAGCAGGCTTTTAATTAGTGGACCATTCTGGGAATGGTGTGGTATTTTAGCCTATGTGGCACAGTTGTTGGATTGTCAGCGTGGCTGCGGTGAGGTACCTTTGTGTGAGGTTCAATAGTGGACTTTTGGAATATCTTTGCCAGTCTATCTTTACCCAATTTAAAAATAATTGAACACTTAGCCTCAAGTTGCTGTTATCCCTACCTGTTATTACTGTTTAGTTACATAGGTATACATGCAATGTAAAGCAAAGTGCAAAAAAATAAAACATTTCCAACAAAAATGTGATACCTCCCTTATGCCTTTTACAGGAGTCAGACTTGGTGGTGGGCATTTCTCCCACTGTTCTCTAGCGCTACATTATTGGCTATAGCTAACTAATACCTCCCCTATTTTTCCACAAAAGGAAAGGGACAGGCAGGAGGGTGCAAGTTTGGCCCACATTCAGATACTGGATTATTGAGATTACACCACAGTGATTGCTTAATTAAACATTTGCCTGTGTAATGACTTTGCTTGAGAGGGAATTAAAGGTCTAAGTGCAGCATAATCTATGTTGAGCCTGAACAGAAATCAATGGGACGTATAGTGCTGGCGCCCAGGGCGTTTTCTGACTTGTTTAGGGTGAGTGTTTGTGTACTGACTCAATCGATATGTCAATGGCTCAACATTTATCAAGCTCTGGGCTCATTCTTCTTTGTCTTAAAGCATTGATTGCTGGTGTTCTACCAGTGTGCTTACTTGGTGCTTTTTGATAGTCCCAATAAGAGTATTTATTAGTAAATGACTAGTGAATGGTCAGTTGTCATTAAAAAAATGTGTGTCATGTTTTTGCTGTGCGTGTGTGCACACGTGTGTGTGTTTGTGTGTGTGTGTGGGGGGGGGTGTGTGTTTCTTTTCACCTGTCTTACTACACCAGATAGTTTCAAGAGGAAGTGAAATATACAAAAATATACAAAAGGGCAAACAAAAGGTCAAATTGATGTTTAGAAAAAAAGGTACAGCTAAAAAAACAGAGTTAGTATGTTTTTAACTTTGTGCATGTGCAAACACTTTGAAAATCTGGCCCTAAAATGTTAAGACTGATGCTGCCAAACAGGGCAAATGCCGTCCAGTCTATTTCAAGCCTTAGCATTGAGCAGTACAGTTCCCAGATCCACATTGTGCATATTTATGTATCACTACTTCATACATTTTACATGAGATTGAGTTAACCTAACATATTGAGCGTTCACAACTTTAAACTGTTATGTGTGAGAAGAAAATTCATATTTTAGGATCTTTTCAACAAAAAAATTATAATCAGTGTTCCTTGGTATGCATTGAGGACACCATGGAAATATTGCAATGATCCTCCACAGCTATTTTTAGGATATTTAATTCCAAGAGAGCTTTGGTTGTATCTGTGCTGATATTAAAACCCAACAAACACATCAGACCACAACATTCCTTAAAAACTAATTCTGAACCTTAACCTTATAAACACTCGATTCAACCACAGACACTATAGTCCGTAACAAACAAACCGAGGGCACTTGGCTACTGAAAATGTCCACTAATTGAGCTTTTGGGCACCAGTTAAAATGGTGTATGGATTGGATGTTGTGAAAGTTGATGAAAGTTGGGGCCTAAATTAGATCTTTCAAACAGCGTCAGTGTGGCCCGTCTTGCAAGCTTTCCCCCTATCGAATTCTCAAAATGAAGTTGACCTCAACCGTAACGCTTTAGGACATGCAGCAAAGCCAAAGCCAGTCATATTACTTCCACATCTTGCTTTCGTCTTCTCCTCTGTGTGATAAGCCCCTCTCTCTAACGAGAAGACTGGGGCTAATAAGGGTCTTATCTGCTCTTGATATTAGATACTAACACCTCATCAAAGTAAAGCCAGCGGTAGTCTCTCCTTTCCCCCTTCAAAAATGTACATTAGCCTAACAATGTCTCCAAAAGAAATCTTTTCAAACCTAAATTAAAGTTGGAGTTGAATGGCCAAGAGCAAATTGCCACCCCTCATTTTGAGAAAAATAGAAATGTGCTTAGAAAATATTGAAATTCATGTTTTTGAAGCATTAGTGAACTTTTCATACTGAATTTACCCATTCTTGACTCAAAACAAGGGAAATATAATGTCTATCAATATTGTATGGCTTGTATATGAAAATGGGTCAGGGTGAGACAGTGACATGGGCCTTTCATGGATTCTTCAAGTTCAGCAGTTTAGGTAATGTGTAATATTGGGACAGATGATTTAAATAGCACAGCCCGTCATTCGCCAGGTACTGTCATGTGATCTTGCCATCGCTCCTGGAAAAATAGAGCGTAACTTCTCATAAATACGGTAACCTCATCTCCCTCTAACAACTGGAAACTTGATATGTAGCGCTAACAAGGCCTCAACCCTCCACCTTTTGATAACAGTATTCAATCAAATGTATTCTAAACTAGTATCCGGTAGTTTTTGCAGGATGGAGAAACTACATTCTTCATACACTGCGATAAATCCTACACTGACTGTTTCAAATTGTCAACATTGTTGATAATGAAAACATTCTTGAAATGCAAACTGAGTGTTGTTGCATCATACCCATGGAAGATTCATTGGCCCTTAGTTAACCTCCCTATTGCTAACCTCACGGAATTTCCAGAGAAATCACATTTTGATACATGTGATTAGTTTCAGGAAATTAGGCGTATGTCGCGCATCACTACTTCACAGGAGTATCATTTATTTTGCAGAAATACCTTGTAGAACATGTAAACTTGCATGTGCCTTAATAACAAACTTGTATGCCATCTGTAAATACAGATAAAATTGTTAAATTACGAGCCTAGTTGGTTTAGCCAAAGAAAAGGTCAGCAACCTTCCCGGTAGCCATGATTGGCTGAGATAATGAGTGGGCTGGACATGCCAAGAGATGAGTTTGGATTGGTCTGCCATGTAGCGCACTTCTGTCTATTTGAGCTGGTCAGTATGTGTAGTAGGTAATCCTGTCTAACGCGGCTTTTTTTTCTAAAGATATTACGTAGTAAAACTAAATAAGTGTTGCTCCCCACTTCCTGGGGGACCGAGTTTGGAAATCAGTGTAATTAGAGTATGATAGCTAAGTAGATAGAGAAAACACCTGTCTCCGGATTACATATTCAAATTAAGGGCAACCATGGCATCCGTGACAGAGAGGGAGAAGCGTCCATCCATGTACATGGGTAAGATAGTCTAGCTAGCTACATTTTCAAATATTACACATTTCAAATTTTGTCAGAAAGTCATTTTCATTTCAAGTTTATGTGTACTGTTAGCTAACATTAGCTGGCTGGCTCGCTAGCTTACATTATGTGTATGATCTGTGTAGTAATATTATACGAACTTCAGAGCCATTTGCTTTGCTATTTATAGCTTAATTTTAGCTAGCTAACATTGAACCTGGTTGGTTAGCTACCTGCAGATTGATGCAGAGTAGTAACTTCATGAGTTGGGATTATGGTTCATTTTTTAGCTAGCTAGCTAGTTAGCTACATGTCTTAACAAAAGACTCCACTATGCAAGTAACCATTTCAATAGAATGTTCATAATGTCACTGTGACAACTGTTGATAGACGTAACTGGTAAATTTGCTCTGGCTATCTACTCCGATTTGAGAGCACTCTCGTCTGAGTGTGCCAGAGTGCAGAATAACTGATACATTTACGAACGCTCAACACCCGTTGAATATGGCCGGTGTCAGTAAACGTTGGCAAAAAGTGTAATTAAATTGTTGCCTGCAGCACAGTTGCAGTCACCAACGCTCTGGATGACATGAAAACAGCCTAACCAGCTCTACTAGGGTGAGAAAAACGGTCAGAGTGAGCTGTTCTCTCATTTGTGTCTGGAAGAATCTTGCAAGCTAGCCAATGTTAGCCAGTTAGCTTGGGTGCTTGACTGCTGTTGTTAGGACAGAACGCTCGGATCAACCCTACTCCTAGGCCAGAGCGTCCAGTGTGGACTCTGAACGCTCCTTAAAGAGATGGGCGGGGCTAAAGCTTAAGAGGGTGTGAGTGATGCTGAATGGGTGTAGACAAAGAGGACCTCTCCAGTAGGTGTACTAAAACATTCAAAGGCCATTTTCTCAAAAGTGAGGTTACAGGTTGATCAACTTTCAAAGCAGAATTGCTTTCCCATTGTCCCTCAACTGTAGAGAATGATACAGCATTTTCTAGCTCTGAGTCTCTACTTTTCTCCAATGTAAAAAACACCATTTTAAATCGAGCCGGTCAGTCACAAATGTAATTTTCTCTCTGAGAAATCAGACAATGGCAATGAGGTTCACTGAAGCATCATAAAATGTAAGTGTTACCGTGAATCAATATGCGCATATGGTTCATGCTGATCTTACAGTCATGAAATAGCCTTTGTATGAATCTTTATGAAAACAGTGGACAACAAAAGTGGCAGTAATCGGTATTTGAGGTAAACCTATTGAAGTGCCCATGTGATTTTGCATGGCATATGTGTGACAAGTGTGTCAAAACATTGATTATTTAAGTATAACAGTAATTGTTTATAAAGACAACTTTCTTTTCTCCAAATACGACTGAAAGGAGACCAAATGCTGTCTGAAACTAGAGTGCAAAGGTCCTGGAATTCTTATCATCCCTTGAGGCATCTTTTGTCAGGTTGTATGAAAAAAAATGAAATATTAACCGGAATATATATAGCTCGGAGAGATGAAAAATAAATTACTTCAGTGTGGCAAGAAAAATAAGATTGTGAGATTTATCAAGTCAAGGTGGAAACGTCTGCTAAGTCGGTGCCCCTACCTTGAAAAAATCAACAGAAATCAAAGTGCCTAAGAGCAAGCGGTGATTGGCTATGCAGTGATCCCCCCTCTTCTGTTTGTGATTTATTGATAAGATGTTCTAGCACCTTTAATCAATATCATTTTCCCATGGACTTTTATCTCAATATGGCTTGTTGTCATTAACACATACACCATGTGAGCAGTCATGCATGTCTTTTAGAGGCACATTTTCAAAGGGCCTTCCAATTTACTACTGTGGACACTCTATTTCTCTTCCAATTAAAGAAGATTCCTGAGATGTACTGTGTCATACTAATACTTCACTTTTTCATATTAATAACACACCACATAATTCCCAGTGTAAATATATAATTGTACAGATAAGTAAATGTGTTGGATAAATAAAGGTTAAACTATCAGGGATATTTTCTCCATCCGTCTAAAGCCAATTTTACACATTCAACTAAAGCAGTAGTGGGAAAACTGTGGAGTCAATATTGATTGATCTTGGGCCTTAGCAATTACCTCCATGTGCAGAAGACCATGTTAAGGTCACTATTATCTTAGCTAATTTTATGGGTCACTGGTCTGGCTTTTGCTGAAATAAATTAACGTGTAAACACTTCCCTCACCTTGATAAGATTTACGACAGGTGTAAATCTTGCATACGTAGGCGCCACGGAACCACAAATGACCAGGGCATAAAATGAACACCCGGTAAGATTTAGGTAATGGCGAGTAAAAATGTCTATTTCACCAGCCACGTTGGAGGGTGGTCAATTTGCAGGGCTCTACAGTGTGAGCATTACATTACCAAATAAAAATAGTGAAAAGTCAAGTATGAGCACATGTACGAGTTACGATTTATAGCAGAAAAACGCTGCAATAGCTGTTTTCAACGTTTCTTAACTGTTTTGTTTCATAGCTGCTAATTGCAGAAAGAAATACGAATCCTATATCCCACCTCATGCAGCAACACTGCCTGTATCTATCAGATTGAAGTGCTGATAGATACATTTTTGGTGGCGTTGCACACAGGCAGAAAAGTCAAATTTACTCGAAAGTCTACAAAGTGAGACTGTCATCGTGTTTCTTGGCTATATACAGTTGAAGTCAGAAGTTTACATACACCTTAGCCAAATACATTTAAACTCAGTTTTTCACAATTCCTGACATTTAATCCTAGTAAAAATTCCTTGTTTTAGGTCAGTTAGGATCACCACTTTTTTTTAAGAATGTGAAATGTCAGAATAATAGTAGAGAGTATTATTTATTTCAACTTTTATTTCTTTCATCACATTCCCAGTGGGTCAGAAGTTTACATACACTCAATTAGTATTTGGTAGCACCACTGGAATTGTGATACAGTGAATTATAAGTGAAATAATCTGTCTGTTAACAATTGTTGGAAAAATTACTTGTGTCATGCACAAAGTAGATGTTCTAACCGACTTGCCAAAACTATAGTTTGTTAACAAGACATTTGTGGAGTGGTTGAAAATTAAGTTTTAATGACTCCAACCTAAGTGTATGTAAACTTCCGACTTCAACTGTACATTGTTTTGTTGACATGGTCTGTTGTTTTTCAATGTTAGTTTGAGTCTGCTGCTTCAACTGATAGCAAAGAGACGCCCTAGTCAGATCCCAAATATCACACAGACACAGACACACAGACACACACACACACACAAACACACACACACAGACCTCTGCCCTTAAAGGGGCTGCTGAATATTTTGTCTCATCTGAGATTTTTGTTAAAAGACTCAGGTCACAAAAATGTTTACCTACCACATCACCTCTTACTAATACATTACAAAGCATGGTCATCCATTTTGTTGTGTTTTTTTATGTGGCGAGAAAATCTGAGTGGCTACTTGACACAGTGGGTGGTAGCCCAAAAACTTAATTTTAGGCCCTGCATATGATCCTCACTTTGGTTTTGAACTGTAATGAATTTAGGACGAGTGGCATGTTAACAAGAATGTCCCTGCCGTGAAAATGTTGACATTTGGAGACAACCGAGTAAAGGACTTCAATCGTAATGTGACATAGAATATAACATAGCCTAATGCATTTGTTTTGGAGAACTAACACTTGATATATAGGCAGTTAGATCATTTTTACAATGTTTTCTGATCATCTTTCATATATATTTGTAAAATATAGTAATGTTAGATACTGGAGTAGAGATACTGTATGCATACATATAGTACATTAGAGCTAGACTTGCGAGCTAATGTGTCAGCCGTTAGACATTCCATCAGATAAAGCCTATCGGCTGGCCTCCGGTGGCCTTCAGGCTGAACAGCACACAGCTTTGTCATGTTCTTAAGATGCCAAATAAATCCAATTCCAATGGAATGATCACCCTAATGACAAATCAATGGCTTCTCTTAGTGCTCCAGCTTCCACAGGGCCAATCACACAGATGAATTAATCAGCGGGGCCGAGACAAGGCCCTGGGGTACACCATGTGATCAAACAAGAATGGCTAGAGTGTGTCCAACCAGTCCTCCATTATTACCAGGCTTGTGTGCTTAATGTTAGCTTGGGGGATATGTGTGTGTGTGGAGGAGATGGCAGTATTGATCTAATGAAAGTGCTATTTATATTCGTGCAAATCCTCTCACCCGTGATTAGAAAAGCACTTCACTTGAGGCGGTCGGTCCGCTTTGAGCGTGTGGAGTATATGCATTACGTTATCCTTACATGCGTGTGACGTTATCTTGCTCTGTTGCAGGATTGGACTTTTCCCCCGGCTTTAGCGAGTCAGGCTATTGTAATCGAAATGGGATAAATGCTACAGTATCAATGCATAATGCAATTGTTTTAAATTTGATTGGACAGTAACATGTGTAGCTTGTCAGACAATGTATCCACATGACACAATTTGATTTGATCAGATTGTAATGTATTGTTACATACAATCTCTCAATCTCTCGTGACAGTAAAACAAAAAAAAACATATTTATTTAACTAGGCAAGTCAGTTAAGAACAAATTCTTATTTACAATGACAGCCTACCTGGGAACAGTGCCTATCTGGGAACTGCCTTGTTCAGGGGCAGAACGACAGATTTTTACCTTGTCAGCTCGGGGATTCGATCCAACCTTTCAGTTACTGGCCCAACGCTCTAACCACTAGGCTACCTGCCGCCCCAGTTAACCAAACCTAACCAACTCACAGCATGTATACATAACATTGCTTTAAACCTTATGCTCAAACCCCTGCATGTATGTTCTGCATTACACAGGTGTTAACAGTTCAAGCATCCTGGTTATTAATAACGCCACCTTGTCACTGGCAATGTACTGAGGAACATACACATCTTACTTATAATGTACTGAGGAACATACACAGCCTACTTATAATGTACTGAGGAACATACACAGCCTACTTATAATGTACTGAGGAACATACACAGCCTACTTATAATGTACTGAGGAACATACACAGCCTACTTATAATGTACTGAGGAACCGACACATACTACTTATAAAGTACTGAGGAACATACACATACTACTTATAATGTACTGAGGAAAATACACATCCCCTTTCATATCCTACTTATAAGTGGGACATTTCAAAGTTGATTACAAACTTCAGAAGCCTTTTAAACCTCAAATACACTACACATTTTATGTTCTCCTGCAACAAAGTGATCAAATTAAGATCCTGCATCTATGCTGTTGGCCATGTATGTATGTATGTGCAACCTAGCAGAAGTAATATGCAGCTATAGGCTGTGACAGACACAAGCTGAAAATATGATATCATTACAATGAACCTCAACAAGTAATGGTGGTTCAAAGGTCATTTATTTAAATTAAAGATTCACTCAATCAAAACTGGTGACTCAGTTTCTGTGGGTGAGCTGATCTATAAAAAAACAACAATCAAATGAATATTTAATTGAAAGATTCCTTATTGTTACGTGCGCAATTTTTGTCTGTGACTGAGCTTAGTTAGGACGGAGTCAGGCGCAGGACACATAACTGAAAAAATACGTACTTTACTCGAAAAGAAACAACAATGATTTCCACGCAGGGAAATACACACCAGCTCACAGATGTCTTGAACACTAAACAAAGAACAAACACGCACAAAACCATGTGGGAACCAGAGGGATAAATAGGGAATAAATTATAACGTAATGGGAACCAGGTGTGTACAATCAAGACAGAACAACATAGAAAAAGAAACGTAGATCGGTGGCAGCTAGAAAGCTGGTGACGTCGACCACTGAACGCCGCCCGAACAAGGAGAGGCACCAACTTCGGCGGAAGCCGCTCGCCGACACCGGCCTCGGGGACGACCCGAAGGACGAGGCGCAGGGCGATCCGGGTGGAGACTGTGAAATTCCTGCAGTAAGAAGGGTCCAGGATGTCCTCCACCGGCACCCAGCATCTCTCCTCCGGACCGTACCCCTCCCACTCCACGAGGTACTGAAGGCCCCTCGCTTGACGCCTTGAGTCCATGATGGCTCGCACAGTATACGCCGGGGACCCCTCGATATCCAGAGGGGGCGGAGGAACCTCCCGCACCTCAGACTGCTGGAGCGGACCAGCCACCACCGGCCTGAGGAGAGACACATGGAACGAGGGGTTAATACGGTAATCAGGGGGAAGCTGTAATCTATAACATACCTCGTTCAGTCTCCTCAGGACTTTAAAGGCCCCACAAACCGCGTACCCAGCTTCCGGCAGGGCAGGCGAAGGGGGCAGGTTTCGGGTCGAGAGTCAGACCCGGTCCCCCGGTACATACACCAGGGCCTCACTGCGGTGCCGGACGGCGCTCGCCTTCTGTCGCCTGATGGCCCGTTGCAAGCACACATGTGCAGCGTCCCATGTCTCCTCCGAGCGCCGAAACCATTCATCCACCGCAGGTGCCTCGATCTGGCTCTGATACCACAGTGCCAGGACCAGCTGATAACCTAGTACACACTGAAACGGAGACAGGTTAGTGGAGGAGTGGCGGAGGGAGTTTTGGGCCATCTCTGACCAGGGGATGAAAGCCGACCACTCCCCCAGCCGGTCCTGGCAATAGGACCACAGAAACCTACCCACATCCTGGTTTCCGCAGAAACCTACCCACATCCACATCCTCTCTCCACCTGCCCATTACTCTCGGGGTGAAACCCTGAGGTCAGGCTGACCGAGACCCCCAGACGTTCCATGAACGCCCTCCAGACCCTCGGTGTGAACTGGGGACCCCGATCAGACACTATATCCTCAGGCACCCCGTAGTGCCGGAAGACGTGTGTAAACAGGGCCTCCGCCGTCTGTAGGGCCGCAGGGAGACCGGGCAAAGGAAGGAGATGGCAGGACTTAGAAAACCGATCCACAACGACCAGAATCGTGGTGTTTCCTTGTGACGGAGGAAGATCCGTCACGAAATCCACCGATAGGTGTGACCACGGATGTTGTGGAATGGGTAGGGGTTCTAATTTCCTTCTGGGCAGGTGTCTAGGTTCCTTGCACTGGGCGCACACCGAGCAGGAGGAAACATAAACCCTCCGTCCTTAGCTAAAGTGGGCCACCAGTACTTCCCACTAAGACAGCGCACTGTCCGACCGATGCCAGGATGGCCAGAGGAGGGTGACGTGTGGGCCCAACAGATCAATCGATCACGGACATCAAACGGAACGTACAGACGCCCAACTGGACACTGGGTGGGAGTGGGCTCCGTACGCAACTCCCGCTCGATGTCCGCGTCAACCTCCCATACCACCGGTGCCACCAGGCAAGAAGCCAGAAGTATGGGAGTGGGATCCGTGGACCGCTCCTCTGTGTCATACATCTGGGACAGTGCATCTGCCTTAGCGTTCTGAGAATCTGGTCTATAGGATAGGGTGAAAACAAAACGGGTGAAAAACATGGCCCACCTTGCCTGGCGTGGGTTCATTCCCCTCGCCACCCAGATATACTCCAGATTGCGGTGGTCAGTCCAAATGAGGATAGGGTGTTTAGCCCCCTCAAACCAATGCCTCCACGCCTTCAGAGCCTTGACAACAGCCAACAGCTCCATTCCCCCACATCATAGTTTCGCTCCGCCGGGCTGAGCTTCTTCGAAAAGAAAGCACAGGGGCGGAGCTTTGGTGGCGTACCCAAGCGCTGAGACAGCACAGCTCCTATCCCAGCCTCAGACGCGTCCACCTCTACTATGAATGCCAAGGAGGGATCAGGATGAACCAGCACGGGAGCCGAGGTAAACAGAGCCTTCAGGTGACCAAAAGCCCTGTCCGCCCCAGCTGACCACTGCAGTCGCACAGGTCCCCCCTTCAGCAAGGAGGTAATGGGAGCCGCTACCTGACCAAAGCCCCGGATAAACCTCCGGTAGTAGATGGCAAACCCTAAGAACCGCTGCACCTCCTTTACCGTGGTTGGAGTCGTCCAATTACGCACAGCTGAATTGCGGTCATTCTTCATCTCCACCCCTGACGCGGACAGGCGGTACCCTAGGAAGGAGACGGACTGTTGGAAGAACAGACATTTCTCAGCCTTGACGTACATGTCATGCTCCAACAGTCGACCAAGCACCTTGCGCACCAGGGACACATGCTCGGCGCGTGTAGCAGAGTATATTAGAATGTCATCTATATACACCACTACACCCTGCCCGTGCAGGTCCCTGAAAATCTCGTCTACAAAAGATTTGAAGACTGATGGAGCGTTCATCAACCCGTACAGCATGACGAGGTACTCATAGTGCCCAGAGGTGGTACTAAATGCCGTCTTCCACTCATCCCCCTCCCGGATACGCACCAGGTTGTAAGCGCTCCTGAGATCCACTTTGGTGAAGAAGCGCGCCCCGTGCAATGACTCGGTCACACTGGCTATGAGAGGCAGCGGGTAACTGTACTTAACCGTGATCTGATTTATACCTCTATAGTCAATGTACGGGCGTAAACCTCCATCCTTCTTCACAAAAAATAAACTTGAGGAGGCAGGTGAAGTGGAAGGCCGAATGTCGTGACAGCATGGGTTTCTGTCTCTTGTAAAATAGGCACCTTAGTTTCACAAATAATCCCTTCCAGATAGTGGGTATCTGTTAATGATGGGTTTATTCTCTGCCTGCTCCCCTAATGTAGCTCTACTGCCCATAAGCAGACATTGAGTGATTAGCACCCCTCTGCCATTGGCATCATTTGCATTTTAATAGACCATAATTACAACTCTGGGATATTTTTTTGTAGTTTGAAGAATATTCAAATTACTCTGCAACTCCTTGGCCTCCTTACAAGATAGTAGTCCAAGCACAAGCTGTAATGACTTCAGTGTTTGATATCTGGGAAGTAACTATAATCCTAAATGACCAGGCAGACAATAGTACCATATCAGTTCATCACCATAGACAGTATGTAAAGCCTACTTGGTGGTTTAAAGGACACAGATTATAAACCTAGTTCTGGATTAAAAAGCAAGCTCAATGGAGAATCGCCATTGAACATATATATTACATTGTTAATTAACTACATGTATTATCAAATTTAGACCATTTTATTGACTTCACATTATTGCTGTCCTTAAGCTGCCTAGATGTCACTTTTTCCATGGGGTTTAGTTAACCTAGCAACAGAAAGCCCATGTGACCCTGTAAGCAAGAGTGGCAACACAATAATACTCCCCCAGACCTAATCTTTCATTTGAGGATTATCAGATTAGAGTTCCCAGGTTGTTTATAGGCTCGTGACTATCAAAAAAGTTGATCAGTCAAGTTTATCTTTACACTTGTCGCGTCGAGGCGGTGCCGGTCATACAGTTGGCTGCGGAGGGAGATAAGACAGGTGCTGAATGGAGTCCGAAAACAAGAACCCGGTCTGCCTTTAACTCAGCCGACACACTTTATCTAGTTTGAGAAATGGATCCCACCAAAAGCTTGACCGGCCTGTCGGATTCTACCGATTCCCCTGACCCTTTGTGTGTGACGGAGTAGAAATTTAGCTCAGTTTAGTCTTGGCCAATACTACGGACGGATAGCTTTGAAAGGAAGTGCTATGTGTGTCAGTCAGTCATAATCCCAATCCAATAGCCCCTTTTGTGATTCTGAGAATTGGATGATATGAGTTTCTGTCTGTCACTCGTATTAACAAAGCAAGTGAACACAGAAGGTCGCTAATTCAGGCTAGCTAGTTTGTTTCCCTTTGCAGTGCGTGTCTACTTTGTCTCTGAAGGTCACAGCCTTTCAAAATGTTGCTGTGGGAAAGATCTGAGTAACACTGCGAGAGGATAGATGACTGTCTTTATTAATTAGCCATTATCCAATTTGCATATCAAGGTGCCAATATTTTGACACTGTCTGTGGCAGGCTGTGAAGTTGGATTCACATTTACAGTACTCGGCCAACACTGCATGAACTGTTGCAAAGGCCTAGTAACAAAATTAGCAGTATTTAGTTATTTTTTTTTTACATGTGAAACATTACTGACTGACAATATTACTTTCTCAAATAAAGTCTCCATGTGGTAATATTTCTCATTGAATAGACTCATAACCCTTAGATTTCATTAGAACCTTGAGGCTTTATGGAAAGTGTAGAATTATCTCTCGCCTCCCCCAATGGAAAGCATCAACATACCTGGTGAGGCAAGATTAATACATTTATGGCCAATGCTATTGTTTGCGCCGACCACATAGGAGATTCATTGAACTCAATCATAGCATGAATGTAAATGGAAGAAGCTGGCATTAATGGTGAACATTCATTTTCAGATGTTTTTCATTTAGAGCATCAGTTAGCTCAGAAGAGAAACAAACACAGGCTCTGATTATAGTGTGGGGCTTGGTGGAATATTTTGTGGAATACAGGGTGTCCAGCAGCATATAGCGACTAACTCAGGTAATGTCATTGAACAGGAGCCAACGTGCAAGAGGTCATGACACAACAGTATCAAAATATGCATTACTGTCTGTTTTTGATTTTGTTGTTGGTGCAGTAAATCTGTAGTCACTTCAGCATGTGATAAATACAATTTGATTTGATATAGATACAGATACAGTGTACGACAACAGCTTTTCCACCTAACTAGAACATTTCAAATGGAAAATGGTAGTTGCAACTATGAAGCTAAATTGTATTTTAAAAATTTTATGCATTTAACTGTAGCTTTTTTTATGGGACCTGTGTCACCAAAGTTCTGTCTGTACCTTCTGTGCAGATTTCCATGGCATTCAGAAACCGTTCACCAATCTGTTAGCTGTATGCCATAGTACTTGTGAATTATTCAAATCCCTTCAAATGCAGAGGCATTTCACAGGCCGAACGACAGCCGCTCATATCCGGCCAAGCTGCGGCCTTTTCTTTCAAATTAGGGCCAATGGCGCTGCATTTTAAAGGGATAATACGCGGTTTCCCCTTTTCCTCCCTTTCAATCCCATTTTATTTATGTCAAATAGCACTGGTTTGTCACTCCCTGCCAAAGTGATTCATTCATCTTATTCTGGCAAATAGCATCGCTTTAAATATTTCTCGTATTTCACGCCAGGGGTTTGATGAGAATAATGCCCGAATCCAATTCCAAAATATTGGATATTCTACTTTACAAGAATAGGACTTCTTGCGATTATATTGCAAAAAAAATACAAGAAAAGAAGATAATATTAGGACTGAGCAGTATTTAGCAAAATGTGCATGACTTGCAATTCTAGTATTCAATAGACTGCCGGTAAAAGTGTGTCAGATTGAAACGAATGTCGAGAGGGTACCAAGAGAAAAGGGTCTCTCACACAGTATCTGATTGTACATTTACATCCAGATGGAATCCATCAGGTTGAATTTGCCCGTGTGCCGGAGTGAGACTTATGGACAGTCATGCCCTCTCTGGCCCGCAAAATGACCACTCACCATGCTCTTCTTTCAAGTAATTACTTTTGACTTGGACCATTTAGGTTTGCAATTAATCCGAACAGTGTCAAAAATCCAAGGTGGTCGTGCGTATCGTGTTACTCAGATACCAAAGCGTGTAATTACTTTTTGATTAATCGAATAGTCACTGCTCGGAGTTCAGTGATCTAAAATGGAGATGACAATCTGAAGTCTGATGTGTTCTGAAGATTAGGGTCAAAGCGATGGAGGTAATATACGATGTAATGACATCTGATGTGACATACTGTAATGTGAAACATAATGATTGATTGATTTATATGCTTTCCATGTTGACTGATTGTTTGATTGATTGATTTGATATGCATTCCCACCACAGATGCAACATATCGAAATAGGTCTGCATTTTACTAGGAGCAGAATAAAATAATCACACAGACACTACAATACTAAGAGTGGACAAGGTCAAAGTACATTTCATACTTGTAAAATGTCATGTCAACATCAAACGGAGGCTATATAATATGTTCCTGGCCCTGAGATTCCCAAACAGCTTACCCTAAGAGCAGACGAAGCCCTTAACGAGGCCTTTTGTCAAATAGCATGGCAAATCAGTTACAATACCCTCAATGACAGAATCCAAGGTCTCGTGCGAACGCTTTGATATTCGTGGTGAACTTTACTTGACTCGACACATTCGTTTGATCCTTGCTCCCTCCCACGGTGGTACAGTAGATTCAAATGTTTGGGTGTCATTTACTGAGGGAGAAAAAAAAAAGTATTTTGGCAGTTGAATATATTGCCTTGCATTAGGTTTTAGGTCTCTCATCTGAGTCCTGTTGACACCATGTAGCTAGTAGAAAATCTAGTCAGTCATTTAGATTGAATATGTCTATTGAGTTTGAAGCTCCCACAGGGCTCTTGTCCTAAGCCGTAGTCCTCAGATTTAATAAAACATTGAGTGGCAAGGTTGTCATACGGTAATGCAAATGTCAGAACATCCAGTTCTATCATTATTTATTAGATTTTACCTCAACTCTGTTCCCAATATGAGTGTGGGTGGATTGTGAAGTATATTTTTTCTTTTTATAAAGAACTTCTCAATGTTTCTAATATATGTAACTAGTTAATATCCGGCATGACAACAACTTATTTTACCAATCAGTATGAACTATAATCTCTGGTAGATAGTAGAGATCAACAAAGTTAATATTACGTTTTACTACTTGCCTAACGCAATTTGAAATGTTTCTTTATAATCAGCTAGATGTTGTACAACCTACTGTATAGCCCTGCATCAATGGAGCCCAGAAATACATGAAAACAAAAGAGAAAGTCTCCTGAGTAGATTCCCTATCGCTAGCAGTGCCACAGATGTCTCCCACATGTAGTGGACACAACTCATTTGTGGTTATTTTCTCACTTACTTCATTATTTTCAGGTTGGTAAATGAAAACAGCTGTTGCCTTAGCCCAACTGCCTGCTAGTTGTGTGCTCCTGGGTCTGTGTCTGACAATACAACATCTCTTGGCACCCTGGACTTGAGCTCAGCACTAGCAGCCATTCGGCACACCAGCTCATATGGGTTTCAATGGAGGCTGATGAGGCCTGAGCACCTGGAGATCCCACACTAGTGTGCGGACTGTCATTGACAGTTAATCCAGTCCTGCCACTCTCTCTCTTATGCTAGTTCAAGTAGTATGGCTAAGAAAGTCTCTGACAATAAGTACCCTGATAAATGTACCAAATATGTTGTTATTTTATGTGTATCACACGAGATAAAAGATTAGATAAGTCAATAAATGAGGGGGGGGGGGGCAGTTCAGAGAACACAATAACAGTGGGCAAATCTTGTTTGTGGACATGGCCAACAATGGAAAAGCACTTAAATCTCTCCCTCCATCATCCCCCCTTCCTCCAGTGGCTGTGAGCCCACCCCCATAGTCAATTAATTAAATGAGCTGTGTGCCACGAGTAGAAAATCAAGTGCAATGTGTCTGAAACATTTCAAGTGTCACCAGGATAAAGAATGAAGAATCAGAGGTTCTAATTCACCAACCCGGACCCCAAATATCCTGTAGCCATCTGTATTCTCAACACGCTCGACACGAGCCTGAGGACGCTGCTGAACACTTATGCGTACCGTCGTCAAAGCTCCTCTTTATTGCTTTTCTTCTTTTCTTGTCTTTCGTCCTCTTCATCCCACTTAACTTAACTATTTTTGGAGCACTTTCTCTAGTGGTTTAGGCCCAGCTTTGTAAGATCACAATAGTCTATAAGAGTTCATGTTTTTTGATTCCCACACATTGGTCAGAGGAAAATAGATTGCAGATAGACATGTTTTAGGTAGAGCAGATAGACGTGTTTTAGGTAGAGCGGATAGACGTGTTTTAGGTAAAGCAGATAGATGTGTTTTAGGTAGAGCAGATTAACGTGTTCCAGGTAGAGCAGAAAGACGTGTTTTTAGGTAGAGCTGACATGATTCTATATGGTTACAAACCTGGTTATAAAATGAATACCCATCGTTGAGGACATTGGATGAGGCAGCTATAGAGTTCTAGTGTGTGTGTGTGTGTGTGTGTGTGTGTGTGTGTGTGTGTGTGTGTGTGTGTGTGTGTGTGTGTGTGTGTGTGTGTGTGTGTGTGTGTGTTTTAAATATTTTTTTTATTTAACTAGGCAAGTCGGTTAAGACAAAATTCTTATTTACATTAACGGCCTTACCCTGGCCAAACCTGGACGATGCTGGGCCAATTGTGCGCCGCCCTATGGGACTCCCAATCACGGCCGGATGTGATGCAGCGCGTGTGTGTGTGTACATGCATGTCAGTGTGTATGCACCTTAGTAATAGACTGTCTGTTCAGCATTCTTCAGGATCTATCCTTAATTGCCTGTCGTTGCTCCTGCCTGAACATATTGACAAACATAAATCTCACAATGTCGGATGGGCACGTCCCCAGATTTCCGTCGTCAGATGTCTCAATGAGGAGCTGGATCCGACATAGGGAGCGGCGTCGCAGGCCAGGAACAGACTGAACAAACATCCAAGATGGATATGTTGACACTTTGTTCTGCATATCTCTATTTAATGATATTATATTTCATTTCCCTGGCAAAGAAAACACCATTACCCAAAGCAGCCAGTCGTAACGAGCCATTCTGCAACAGACTCCAGCCTCCTTGGTGGTATAGTAATTGAATTACCCTGCATATGACACAAAGTTTAAAAGGGTTTTGTTTGTTTCCTCATATGCCCCACTGTTGAAAATATTTGAATTTGTTATCCCTTTGTGATGATCATAGACAACTGATTGTAATCGACATGCACAATAATCAATGTTTTCACCAACGACAGTATGCGATTTACTGCCCTTGGAGATTTATTGTCCCCCCCCATAGGATTCAAAGAATTTCATAGCGTTCATCCGACAAAAGTTTTACTGGTGGGTAGCTGTCATTGTTGTGACTATAGACAGCCATATTGAACATTGTATATGTGGCAAGCAGCTCCATTATGTGCAAATTTCCACTTCCTGATAGAATCTGAAAGGAGATGAATGTGACAGCCTCCCATTACAGAAGCAACTGCAAATCTGTTACAAGACAGAACTTAGCTTAATTTATGACATCCTCCCAGGCCTCAACCCAGATTGACATATACAGTTGAAGTCAGAAGTTTACATACACCTTAGCCAAATACATTTAAACTCAGTTTTTCACAATTCCTGACATTTAATCCTAGTCAAAGTTCCCAGTCTTAGGTCAGTTAGGATCACTACTTTAATTTTAAGAATGTGAAATGTCAGAATAATAGTAGAAAGAATATTTATTTCAGCTTTTATTTCTTTCATCACATTCCCAGTGGGTCAGAAGTTTACATACACTCAATTAGTATTTGGTAGCATTGCCTTTAAATTGTTTAACTTGGGTCAAATGTTTCGGGTAGCCTTGCAACAAGCTTCCCACAATAAGTTGGGTGAATTTTGTCCCATTCCTCCTGACAGAGCTGGTGTAACTGTGTCAGGTTTGTAGGCCTCCTTGCTCGCACACACTTTTTCAGTTCTGCCCACACATTTTCTATGGGATTGAGGTCAGGGCTTTGTGATGGCCACTCCAATATCTTGACTTTGTTGTCCTTAAGCCATTTTGCCACAACTTTGTAACTTTGTAAGTATGCTTGGGATCATTGTCCATTTGGAAGACACATTTGCGACCAAGCTTTAACTTCCTGACTGATGTCTTGAGATGTTGCTTCAATATATCTACATAATTTCCCCTCCTCATGATGCCATCTATTTTGTGAAGTGCACCAGTCCCTCCTGCAGCCAAGCACCCCCACAACATGATGCTGCCACCCCCGTGCTTCACAGTTGGGTTGGTGTTCTTCGGCTTGCAAGCCTCCACCTTTTTCCTCCAAACATAATGATTGGTCATTAGTCTGGCTTTTTTAATGGCGGTTTTGGAGCAGTGGCTTCTTCCTTGCTGAGCGGCCTTTCAGGTTATGTCGATATAGGACTCGTTTTACTGTGGATATTGAGACTTTTGTACCTGTTTCCTCCAGCATCATCACAAGGTCCTTTGCTGTTGTTCTGGATTTATTTGCACTTTTCGCACCAAGTACGTTCATCTCTAGGAGACAGAACGCGTCTCCTTCCTGAACGGTATGGCGACTGCGTGGTCCCATGGTGTTTCTACTTGGATACTATTGTTTGTATAGATGAACTTGGTACCTTCAGGCGTTTGGACTTGTGGAGGTCTACAATTCTTTTTCTGAGGTCATGGCTGATTTTTCCATGATGTCAAGCAAAGAGGCAATGTGTTTGAAGGTAGGCCTTGAAATACATCCACAGGTGCACCTCCAATTGACTCAAATGATGTCAATTAGCCTATCAGAAGCTTCTAAATCCATGACATAATTTTCTAGAATTTTCCAAACTGTTTAAAGGCACAGTCAACTTAGTGTATGTAACTTCTGACCCACTGGAATTGCGATACAGTGATTTATTAGTGAAATAATCTGTCTGTAAACAATTATTTGAAAAATGACTTGTGTCATGCACAAAGTAGATGTCCTAACCGACTTGTCAAAACTATAGTTTGTTAGCAAGACATTTGTGGAGTGGTTGAAAAACAAGTTTTAATGACTCCAACCTAACTGCATATAAACTTCCGACTTCAACTGTAAATCCATCTTTAAACTCAGTTTTAAAAGCATTGAGACCATTGGATACTTTCAATAGTCTATGTGCAGTTGTTGACCATCCCAATTCATATGCCACATAATGAAAGCGGTTATCATTTTAATAGAAGGACGGGCAGGTTGAAGAAGCGACAAAGAGGTCAACAGAATTGGATTAAGTGGCCCCTCGGAGCCTGACACAAGGCAGTTTGAAAGGCCCCTCAGCTAGTCCTTGACCCAGTAGTGGACATGTCCAATCAGATCAGGGGCCTTTGGAAAATTGGACTGTATGCGACTATGTGCATTTGGTCAATCAAACGGCACACAATATTTCACCTCAATAACATTAGTTCACTGACCAAAACACACTAGGGTCATAATGTGTCCCTATTTGATTAATGGCAGGCCTGTTTTACATAGTTGCTGAGCCTTACATAAAGACCAGACTTCATAAGACATATATAACACATCTGTAAGCATGGTAAAAGCACTCAGTGCTGTGCATTTTGTGGATTGATGCTTGGTGTCATTTAAAAAAGTAACTGGGTTAGCCGCAATTTGCAGGTTTCTCTTCACAAAGATCAAAAGCCTTTTAAATGATTAGTCTGTTCCACCTTAAAAAAAATGTTCAGTCTACCATATTCTGGCTTGTGAACATTATATCGGTCGACTATGACAGAGAATGAGAACTATTAATTTGTCATTCTTTGTTGACATTGCAATGTCTGGCTATAAGAAACTAGTTGACTCTTGACTTGCCTTGAGGGATGTTGGGGTCTATCTCTTGATACCTGATAAATATATCCCTCAGTGTAAGACATCTGTTGAATTTGAAGCTTGTGAAATTGAAACTTTTTTCATCATACAGCTCCTTGGCAAGCCCCAACCATCTCAAAATGACATCTGCCTCTAATTCATATTGAGTGTTTAAGACATCTACTCTTCTGCCCTCTCCGTGTTCTCCTCACACACAGAGGCTCCTCACACATACACTCATTTTGCTAGCTCCTGCCAAAGAAAGTGGTTGAAGAGCACTGTATCACAATGTTCTCCCAATGCCCACTTAAAGAAGCCTAACTGAAATGTTCACTGACATTTCTAGGGCACTGGCAACTTGGGGAAAAAAAAGATCAGACGGTCGAGAGACTCACTAGACTCGCCATCCTCATCGCGTATGATATATAGACAAAGTGGTTGCCTTGCGCTACTGGACGCACCAAACATTTGACAAAAGAGACTTTGACAGCTATATTTCCCATTGACAATGAAGTGTGTATGCATTAAACTCCGGCACTGAGAGAAATGGAAAAGGCCCCCCGGGTATAGGCTGCATGCGGGAGCATGTGGAGAGAAAAAAGACGCTTCATATATCAACTGTCAGATGCTTTGGAGATGCTTCTTTTGGCCCCGGCAGTGGCATTAGGGTGAAATCCGCATGAAAACCGGCATTAGTACACTCTGTGTAAGCAAAGCAGGCGTTTTGATTGTATTTGGTGTATAGCCTGCTGTAGCTAGATGAGAAAATGGCTAATATTTGTCATGCAGGTCATGAAAATATTATGGATACGTTATACAGTAAAAGTGGCTGAGTTGGGTTATAGCAGGTGTGTCTGGTAGTAGGAGCAACATAGAGAGCATCCAAAGATAGCTAGTGTTAAGGTTCAGTGTTTGTACCGCACTCCCCCTCTCTCACTAGCACCATGGGCCCCATAGCTCAACGACTGCCAAGCTACAGTCACCCAGGGAGTCCAGTGCTTATTTCCTCTGCCCTCTACTTCACCATATGCAGCACGAGGGTCACAGGGACACTTTTTTTCACTGGTGCGTGTGTGTGTGTGTGTGTGTGTGTGTGTGTGTGTGTGTGTGTGTGTGTGTGTGTGTGTGTGTGTGTGTGTGTGTGTGTGTGTGTGTGTGGATTTGGCACAAGGATAATTTTGCTGACATTAGCATTTTAGCGATAGCCAAGAATACTTTTTCGAGGGACCCCTTGATGCCAATTTAGAAGCTGAAATCAGTCCATAATATATTCACACTCAACTCTCCTTGATTTAAGTTGGCAAAAGGTGATGATTCTTTCACAAGGCTTGCCCAGGAATTCCATATTTTCCATATTCATCATTTGAAAGTCAGACAAGACACTGGAATGCCAAACATTCCCATTCACTTTCTACTCTAAGGCTCTTCTATAGTAAATGTGAATGAAATCCATCATGACAAATGTAAATGCCAGGGGTCAGAGACAGTGTGCGGAGGGAGATGATTAAGTGGCCTTTCAGTGCTTACTTACTGATCTGGGGTCAGCTTGTCGGGGCCACGGCGCGACGCCATAACAACCACTTGTTTAATCACCTTATTAATTTGCCCATCAGATCCGTAACGACACCGCCAGTAGCCGATTAATCTCCTAATTTGATTTAGCCGGCCTCAATTCATCATAAGCGACTGCTTCCATACGCAATCAATACAGTCCCCTTAGCACCTCTGGACTTCCTCAAAATATTTGCAGCAGTGAGGGTGTCAAGAGAGTCATGGCATAGAAAATGTCCGCCCAGGCCAAAGGGCCGAACATCAATCACCATACTATATGTACTATGTATAGATCATCAGGGCGTACTCTGAAAACAATAATGAGTAGTTAGAATGTCCCCGGGACGTCATGAAATAGTCGCCTAAAGTCGTCATAATGTTGTGTCATGGTCCCCTGAAGGTTTTTTCTAGTTCCCGGTTGGTCCCAGGGATGCCCCCAAATATGTCTTTAAGACTTTCATGGGACGTTGTGTCATGGTCCCCAGGAAATGTTGTCTAGTTCCTGGTTTGTCCCAGGAACGTCTCCAAAGACTTTTTTAGGACTTTCTTGGGATGTGTCATGGTCTCCTGAAGTCCCCCTGAACGTTTTAAGGACGTTGCGTCATGGTCCTCTAAGGTTTTTGTCTAGTTCTCGGTTCGTCACAGGGACATCACCTGATGGATGCAAAAAAACATCCATCCCCCTCAAAAAAGATATGTTTTACCCAGGGCACGCGCACCCTAGTTTCATAACACATCACCCCTTGTTACTGTTGCCAAGCCCGTCAAGGCCCTGATTGGTGAACCGCTGATCCACTCCCAGCTCTTTGTCAATGCTAGGGACACCCACACCCACACACAGTGCTTTTACCATACATTGTTTTCAACTTACAGTACATATTTGACAAACTTTGACATGCATGATTACATTCTGTATGTTTATTCATTCAGTAATGTCATTACCTGGGATTTTAACTCACAACCTCTTGGTTCACAGCATTCTGATCTTCCTGCTACGCCACCATGTCTGTATCACTGACGGATTTCACCTGTAGGCCTTTCCTACACTTTGCACTTCAAAGTAAATTTCAGTTGTTAAAAATACTGAAGACAAACTATTATATTTGGAGTAACATTAAAACAGAATAATGTGCCTCCCCAACATTAGACAACTATATTGAAAGGCACAGGAGGCTGCTGAAGGGAGAATGGCTCATAATAATGGCCTGAACAGAGTAAATGGCATCAAACACCTGGAAACCATGGGTTTGATGTATTTGATACCATTCCTCTTATAGCTCCCCAGTCATTACCATGAGCCGGTTCTACCCAATTAAGGTGCCAACAACCTCCTATATTGAAAACCCAATCTCAAATTGATGAAATAAGTAAACTAAATCAATGAGAGAATAGTCAAATTAGCTGATACCTACACTGAACAAAAATGTAAACGCAACATGCAACAATTTCAAATATTTTACTGAGTAACAGTTCATATTAAGAAACCAGTCAATTTAAATCAATTCATTAGGCCCTGATCTATGGATTTCACCTGACTGGGAATACAGATATACATCTGTTGGTCACAGATACTGTACCTTAAAAATAAGGTAGGGGAGTGGATCAAAACATCTGTGATTGTGGAATGTTGTTTCACTCTTCAATGGCTGTGTGAATTTTCTGGATATTGGCAGAAACTGGAACACACTGTCGTAAGCGTCGTTCCAGAGCATCCCAAACATGCTAAATGAGTGACATATCTGGTGAGAATGCAGGCCATGGAAGAGCTGGGACATTTTCAGCTTCCAGGAATTGTGCACAGATCCTTGCGACCTTGGACCGTGTATTATCATGCTAAAACATGAGGTGATGGCAGCTTATGAATGGCACGACAATGGGCCTCAGGATCTCAGTTTATTCAAATTGCCATTGATAAAATGCAATTGTGTTCGTTGCCCGAAGCTTGTGCCTGCCTATGCCACCATGGGGCACTCTGTTCACAACGTTGACATCATGCTGTCTGGCAACGTTGACATACACACTGTCTGCCAATGTTGACATACACGCTGTCTGCCATCTGCCCGGTACAGTTGAAACCAGGATTCATCTGTGAAGAGCACACTTCTCCAGTGTCCCAGTGGTCATCAAAGGTAGGCATTTGCCCACTGAAGTCGGTTACGATGCCGAACTGCAGTCAGGTCAAGACCCTTCTGAGGACGACGAGCATGCAGATGAGCTTCCATTAGACGGTTTCTGACAGTTTGTGCAGAGATTATTCAGTTGTGCAAACCCACAGTATCATCAGCTGTCCGGGTGGCTGGTCTCAGACGTTGTGGAGGTCCTGGGCTGGCATGGTTACACGTGGTCTGCGGTTATGAGGCCGGTTGGACGTACTGTATTGCCAAATTCTCTAAAAAGATGTTGGCTTATGGTAGAGAAATGAACATTAAATTCTCTGGCAACAGCTCTGGTGGACATTCCTGCAGTCAGCATGCCAATTGCGCTCTCTCTCAAAACTTGAGACTTTTTTGTGTGACAAAACTGCACATTTTAGAGTGGCCTTTTATTGTCCCCAGCACAAGGTGCCCCTGTGTAATGATCATGCTGTTTAATCAGCTTCTTGATATGCCTGTCAGGTGGATGGGTTATCTTGGCAAAGAAGAAACGCTCACTGACAGAGATGTAAACACATTTGCGATTAATAATATGTTTGTGCATATGGAACACTTCTGGGATCTTTTATTTCAGCTCATGAAACATAGGACCAACACTTTACATGTTGTGTTTATATTTTTGTTCAGTATAAATAGCAGTGCAGATGGCACTGTTTTGCTAAGTGCAGAGATGTATTGTAGGTAATGAATGTGTAAGGACTTTTGAAATCTGACAAACTTTGTGGCACTTCGTCCCGTAAATCCAGAGGTTGTGAGTTCACATCCCAGGTGGGTTCATATTGAAAAGTAGGTACTAAGTGATCATGTCAAATGTAAGATTATTTTGTCATTGGTGAAAGATTTTTACACTATTTTAGCTGAACAGCGTACCACTTACCGTAAAACCCCCATACCGTTGCATTACTTATAATGGTTTGGGAAACCTGGGATCATCACGTGATGGTTTGGGACACCAGGGGAACAACGTCCAAAAAATGTCCTAAAAACGTCCTCGGGAACGTCCCCAGTACAAACTGGGAACTAGACAAAATCTCTAGGGGACCATGACACAATGTTCCAAGAACGTTCAGGGAACCTTCAGGGGACAATGACACAACGTCCCAGAAACGCCCTAAAAACATCCCCGGGACAAACCGGGAACATCAAAAATGTCCCCTAGAGTACGTCCCCTAAGGACCATCACGCAATGTCCTAAGGATTAGTAACATGAATGTCCTGAGAATGTCTTAAAAAGGTCCTGACATGATCCTCAGTGACATACTGGGAACATACAGGGAACTAGCTAAAGGTCCCCCAGAGAACGTTCCCTTGGGACTCTCACGTGACATTAGAATGTTCTCAGAACGTCAGTGGGATAACGTCTCGCCAAAACCCTTAAGGGACCTAATTAGAACGTCGCCAAATGTCCTCAGGACCTCCCCTGTTTGCTGGGCACTGCCTTTGTGGCATTTTAGATTATATCCCCCTTCGTACGGAAAAGCCAAGACCATTGTGTAGTTCTCTCATCCACTACATTTGCATTTCCCAAGCATGTGTCTATAACTTTAGTTTGCCAGCCCTTGTTTTTTCGCCACATTGGAGAGTTAATCATTGTAGGCACATAGCCTGTATATTTATGAGTGGTTTGCCTATTCCATTCCAGCAGTGTATGTTAAACACCCTCCAACAATGTGGCTCTCGAAGTCCATTATCCTTTCCTGCAGAATTCCTCCTGATAAATGTTTGACTATTCCCTCTCCGGCAAAGGCTGCAAATGCATTAGCATAGATTTTTGAAAGATGGGGGCGGCTGTTTTCTCTCTCGGATACATCACCCTCCTCTGTGGTAGCCAAAGTGTTCCATTTCATTGTCTTCCTTCAACAGTACCTTGGTTTAAGACGTTGGGCTGTCTCTAAGAGTTCTACAGACATCAGATTAGAAATGCCATCACACTGATGTATGAAAAGGTGTGGCGTAGAGAACATGAGGCTAAAGACAAATATATCCTATAGACAATAACAGGGATGATTAGAGATGGAAGCATTACAAAAGACTCCAGTAGCTTGGGTCCGCCATTTTATTTGCAAAGGTATTTTACCTCCCCTTTTTTTCCTGTTTGCGTTTGCCGGATCGGGCCACCTTCTCCAGTGGACCGTGTCAGAATCCTCCCCACTCTCGCCGTAGGGTAAAAGCGGCATCGCTGCTCACTCGAGGGGAAAGGGAACAGCTGTGCGCCTGACAGCTGGAGCAGTCATGACATCCCGTCACTGAATATCAGGCATGGCCTCGGACGCCTCGCCACCATCAACGGAGTAGGGGTCCTTTCACAACCTGGCTGAGACACAAGCTTTAGCCTCCAACTGAGAGCTGAAATAGCAGATCTACATTTTTTGTCGCTTTCATAGCGATAATGCGAGAGGTAATGAGATTCTCCACGGTCCGTGGCCCATATAATAGTCCCCCATTTGCCTTCCCAAACAAGTCCAAAGCAAATTAGATAATGTTATGTTCATGAAATATGAGTGGTGATAAAAGCTGGAGACCACTGTTTGTCTTTGGTGATTCATTTACCCACCCTATATCTTGATTTTATAGCTGGCATAATTTCTTATAGCCTGAGTTGAGTGTTTGATAGATTAATCACTGCAGATGTGGGTATCTCCCAGAAAGAGCTATACATCTCACTGATATTTTAAATAAATCATAACTTCAGATAATTTAACTTTTATGTGATATCTTGTGCTATTTGCAATCTTTAGTGCTACATGTTTTAGAGTCTTTGATGAACACAAAACTACCCATATTACTCTGTCCCCATACTTCTTCATCATCTGAGCTACTGTTTTTTTCCAGACAAGTCTCACATTGCAAATATTATAAATTGCAATTTGAAATATGGGTTTTGGTGAGGACCTATTGCTCATGCGAAAGAAGAGAAAAAAACAACAACAAAAAAAACAATTTCAATATGCTATGCAAATGAGCATAATCACCTTCAGCACCAGACCCTATTTTAATTGCACTTTCATTTCCTGAATAAATGCCTCTATTCAGATGAGCGGCTGCAGCGTGCCCCTGTAGAGTAGGATATGTGGGAGCACTATAGGTACAGATAATTACAAGGCTTTCATGGACTCTTGATTATATGAGGTAGCCAACTCCCAGGAGTATAAAATAAACTTTCATAGAGCGACGGATTAAAAGATTCCATAGGTGTGACAGGGGTGGATGGTGGCAATGCACAAGAGTAAAGGAAGCGTAGGACAGCCATGAATTCAGTTTAGAGTAGGGCTTGAGAGCTTTACTTGGTCTGAAAGGGAGGAAGCTACAGTTTCTCCATCAGACACCTTGATTGGACATAAAGTGTTGCATGAATGTTAAGCATAGCCCCATATTGAAAATGTTTCCCATTCCCTGTCTAGTTCATTTTATGATTAACCTATATGCACTGCTTATCATGGTGCCACAGACATGGTTATGAGCATGGATACTTCACGGAAGCCCAAAGTCATTGGTTAGCACTTAGCAGAAACATGAGGTGGTTTTAGTTCATTAACACCAACTGTTGAAGTGAACAACAGATGTTTTTTATTTCCTTATGACAGTAAATCCATTAAAAAGGGCTTAGCGTTTGTTGCGTTAGACGTCAGCACACATCAACCAAGAGTTCACAGCATCCCGTTTCCCTTTTAAGTCGTCCATATGACACAATTAAAGTTGTTCTAAGCCAACGTTAAATGTTTTACATGCTCTATGTTTCCATGATGTCAATGGGACACATTTCCTGTCGGGGAGGACATTCGAAATTGTATAATTGTCCTACATCTCGAGGAACCAGTGAGGTTGAAGACGTGAGTTGAGACTAAAGCGATGAATAGACTTTTCTTCGCCGGGCTGAAGATTGAGCAGTGTTCTCAACATCGGAGCAGCATATGCTTGGGTAGCAGCTTGCTTCGGTCTCAGATGTTCCTTAACAGTTGATTTCATCAAGTTGCGCTTCTTGTTTTGCCGCTTTGGTTGTGCTAATTATTTATCGGCTCGTTCCGCCCGGGTGATTCACCGTTCGGACTTGATAGAGCCCCCACGATTTGCGGCCCAGCTGTGTAACACATTGATTCCTGAACGCCATTAGATGTTGTGAAATTGGGAGCGAAAGCCCAGATGAGCGTTTCCCCCCCCCACCCACCACGTGTGTTGTGCCAAATAAGCTTTTTGCTGAGGAAATTTCCCTGGGAGTTCCAGTCGCACTGCTAAAATGTTGGTGCATTAGTGGTCTTGTTATCTGGTAAATAATATTTGAAAAACATCTTCCAATGTACCTGATTAGCATTCCATAAACAAGACCGGTGTCTCTACTGTGTTTCAAAATTCTTCCTATACTTCTATTTAGTCCGCAAAACACAATCCATGCCAATAGTTATAGTAGTAGACAATAGTCTAATACCAATATGGATCCCAGAACACAACACAACGGGACAGATCAGTGCATTTGTATTGCCTGTCACAGTGAATTTATCTAACCCACTTTTCTTCTATAGTACGGATATCCACTGCTCGCCATTGTTGTTCTATGTAACGTGAAATTGGTGTGAGCGTTCAGAAAATACAGTACCGGAGCCGTATAACAACGTTATATTCCTGTATCATTTGCTTCCTTTTTTTCTCAGAATTGTGTGAGTTTGACCATTTTTGTCAGAGATGTCAGTCAGAAACTCCTGAGGGAATTTGTCAGTGCTCTGATATTTTGATATGTTTGTCTCAAACCACTAGCATTTTTCCAAGCCCTTGAGCAAAGATAACACTTTGGGAACACCAATGAATCTGAGCACATATATATTTTACTTTATTTTCCAGAGAATAAAAAGAGCTGGCTGTTTCATAATTCCAGAGTTGCCTATTGAGGTTAAAAGAGTTTTGCGCTTGACTGGGCACATTTGCATGTTTGCCTCACTCTGGACCAGTGAAGAATGAGGGCTGTATCTCCTGTGATGTGCAGCAGTGAGAATGTGCAGTAGTATTCACTGAACCTGAGGTCCTCCACTGATCTTAGTATGAACCTATTCCACAACAGCAGGATGAGTCTACTCACTCAAAACCCTACACATGCAAAAACAGAACGTCTCACACATGAACAAGCACAAGTGTATTATACACATGCACACACAGGCACTCGCGCACACACACATGTTCTGTATCTAGTAGAAGCATACATGCAACTTGTATCAATCATAATTCATGATCACACCTCAACATATACAATGTCAGGACCAATTAGAATGTTTATCTAAGGATAGTGCATGTGGTCATCCAGCAAATTCTATTCTTGTTTGTGTTTGTTTCTGTTTCCTATTGTACACTTTGTATTTGCATTCATGCTGGTAGGGTCTTGCCACTGCTCTTTCTATTCACCAATTAAGATGCACGATCAGTACCACACAGCTTTGAGAAAAACAGCCACCAGAGGCATGCACATTACCCCAAAGGACCATGCCCTCATTTGTTATTCCTGAGCTAGTTTCCCAATCCACGCTGGCAAGGTGAAATCTTCTTGGTATTTCTCCTGTTTACATATTAACAAATGCATAACTTTCCCCATGGCCCCAGTGCAGCCTTCTAAACGGTCAAAATGGTGTAACCAAGTGTGACGCATGGTGAGTAAAGGGCACCTGAAGCTGGAGTGTACCTCTGGATGATCCATGATGATTCATGAACACACAGTATAATTACTGCTCCCGGCTGAATGAGCCATGAGCCAACAGAGACCTACTGACCTTGGAGAGTGGTAGCAAGTAAAAAGAAAGGCCAGTGTCGAGCTGTGACATGTTTTGCCATTGAGGAGTGGACCCAAAAGCTCTAAAAAAGGCATTATATGCCAGCTAATTTCACCCACATTCAATGGCAATGTACAGCACTGCACACAAAATTACCTCAAGGCACAACCATATCTATTGTTAGATAACCTGTATGTGGATTCATGGAGGAGGCCATAATCCCAGTAGAATGATCGGCAGTGCTGTGGAACTTACATCTCCTGGGCCTGCATCACATTATGGAAAAAGGTTAGAGGTTCAGTATCCATACTTGTCGTTTTGTCTTCAACATTCATATTTTGTGGATTTTTTTATTCAATATAGCTGAATAGGGCAATAAAACAAAGTACAAACCATTTCTCCCAAACAATGTAGAAACAGTATTTTCCTATGGCAAAGCAACTCGCGCCAACTGCTCAATTTGGCCATGTAACGCAACGCAAGCAGAATGTCTGTTTCCATAACTTTAGCTAAGCTTGGGCATGTTGTATTGTCAAAGCCTATTAGATGCACCTGGGGAGAATCTGCTGGCAAGGCCCTGTGCCACAGATAGATAGATGAATAAATACAGTTCATGCCAACTTTCACTGTACAGATGTTGCCCTGGTTTTCCCACCCTCACCAAGCAGCATCTGTTATTATGTTTCAGATAGATAGGAAATACAATTTTTTTTATTTTTTTATTTCACCTTTATTTAACCAGGTAGGCAAGTTGAGAACAAGTTCTCATTTACAATTGCGACCTGGCCAAGATAAAGCAAAGCAGTTCGACAACATACAAAAACACAGAGTTACACATGGAGTAAAACAACATACAATCAATGATGCAGTAGAAAAAAAATAAGACTATATACAATGTGAGCAAATGATGTGAGATAATGGAGGTAAAGGCAAAAAAATGCCATGGTGGCAAAGTAAATAAAGTATGGCAAGAAAAAACACTGGAATGGTAGATTTGTAGTTTGAAGAAAGTTAAAAGTTAAAATATAAATAATATGGTGCAAAGGAGCAAAATAAATAAAATAAATAAATACAGTAGGGGAAAAGGTAGTAGTTTGGGCTCAATTAAAGATGGGCTATGTACAGGTGCAGAGATCTGTGAGCTGCTCTGACAGCTGGTGCTTAAAGCTAGTGAGGGAGATAAGTGTTTCCAGTTTTAGAGATTTTTGTAGTTCGTTCCAATCATTGGCAGCTGAGAACTGGAAGGAGAGACGACCAAAGGAGGAGTTGGCTTTAGGGGTGACCAGAGAGATATACCTGCTGGAGCGCGTGCTACAGGTGGGTGCTGCTATGGTGACCAGTGAGCGGAGATAAGGGGGGACTTTACCTAGCAGGGTCTTGTAGATGACCTGGAGCCAATGTGTTTGGCGACGATGATGAAGTGAAGGCCAGCCAACGAGAGCATACAGGTCGCAGTGGTGGGTTGTATATGGGGCTTTGGTGACAAAACGGATGGCACTGTGATAGACTGCATCCAGCTTGTTGAGTAGGGTATTGGAGGCTATTTTGTAAATGACATCGCCGAAGTCGAGGATTGGTAGGATGGTCAGTTTTACGAGGGTATGTTTGGCAGCATGAGTGAAGGATGCTTTGTTGCGAAATAGGAAGCCAATTCTAGATTTCACTTTGGATTGGAGATGATTGATGTGAGTCTGGAAGGAGAGTTTACAGTCTAACCAGACACCTAGGTATTTGTAGTTGTCCACAAATTCTAAGTTAGAACCGTCCAGAGAAGTTATGCTGGATGGGCGGGCAGGTGCAGGCAGCGATCGGTTGAAGAGCATGCATTTAGTTTTACTTGTGTTTAGGAGCAGTTGGAGACCACGGAAGGAGAGTTGAATGGCATTGAAGCTCGTCTGGAGGGTTGTTAACACGGTGTCCAAAGAAGGGCCAGAAGTATACAGAATGGTGTCGTCTGCGTAGAGGTGGATCAGAGATTCACCAGCAGCAAGAGCGACATCATTTATGTATACAGAGAAAAGAGTTGGCCCAAGAATTGAACCCTGTGGTACCCCCATAGAGACTGCCAGAGGTCCAGACAGTAGGCCCTCCGATTTGACACACTGAACTCTGTCAGAGAAGTAGTTGGTGAACCAGGCGACGCAATCGTTTGAGAAACCAAGGCAATGAGAACTAGGGTTGCAAAATTCCAGGTCCATTTTCCAAAATTCCCAGCTTCAGAAGGAAATAAGCAGGAAACATGGAAAAACCTGTGAATCTTGGGAAAGTTAACAGAATTTTGCGACCCTAATGACAACAGTTTAGTTCAGTCTCTGTATCAGCAACATACTGTACTATCGTTAACAAATACCATTTGTTATGGTGAATGAGTAATTCGATTTGCAAGGTGAATGCATATCTATGATCCAATATTAATGTTAGGCATCCACAAACATGTGGGCAAGGTCTTCAGGGTATTTTTGAGGGCACCGACTCAGAACCCTTGGACACGAGCAGACATGCCCACATTGCCCAGTACCTATTAAATGATAATAAAACAAATGCCACGATAGTGAAAATCACTTTACCAATAGAGACGTAGCTACATTTCACAATTACACTGGAATCAGCATTGATATTCAAAGCTAAACGGCGCTCCATACTAAATGAGCTCAAACACTCCACAAAATCCTCCACACTAATCCTCCACACTCCAAGGGAATCCCTCACATGATGAAGCCGTACGCAAACACAATTAGAAGCAGTTAATTGAATGTCTATCCCAAGCGACCCCATCCTTGGACTAGCTGAACAAGAGTCTCCATTACCGCTCCTACTGTGACATTGGTGCTGTTTCAGTATCACCTCCCAGATCCACCTTCCCCTGAGATCGGCGATCTTAAGATTTTCCACATATTGGATGAATGACTCCAACAGATTATAGACCCATGTTAGCCTCAATCAGTGAAGCGAGTCCAAGTAGGCAAGAGTCAGCCAGAGTTTGTACCTGTGGCACCAATGTGAGTCCTAATTGATTTTACAAGCCAGCTTAGGCTCTAAATGCTGATTTTCCTTGGGAGATTTGCAATTCAAAGGGTTTAAAGATGTTTTGTGGAGCGCCGGTTGGATATTCCTGTACATGGGAGAACAGATAGAACTGCAGTTGAATAAGCACCAGGCTTTCATTGCATGGAACATTTAGAATGTGTCTTAAACTTACTTGCAGTCTGACTTGCAAACTTACTTGCAGCCCAATTCTGATATTTTGCCCAAATATTGGCAAAAGAGACGATCTGATTGGTCAAAAGACCAATTAGTGGAGAAAAAAATCTGAATTAGGCTGCCTGTGTAAACTCAGCTTGATTTGCTTACAGTAAAAATACTGAGCCATTCAAGGATCAGGAAATTGTTTATGCACAGTTTGTCGTGATATAACATCTGAAATAGATTGTAATCGCAATTGTAAATGAGAACTTGTTCTCAACTTGCCGACCTGGTTAAATAAAGGTGAAATAAATAAATAAAATAAAATATATATTTGAAACATGTCATTAGGGATAATTTGGCCCAATAGAATGATGATAGATGGCCCGTAACAATACACTGAGTATAACAAACAATAGGAACACCTTCCTAATATTGAGTTGCACTCATCCCCCCACACACCTTTTGCCCCCAATTTGAGCATGAAAAACCGAGCAGGGCTGCAAGTTCTTGACACAAACCACCTACTACCATACCCTGTTCAAAGGCACTTAAATAGTTTGTCTTGCCCATTCACCCACTGAATAGCATACATACACAATCCATGTCTCAATTGTCTCAAGGCTTAAAATCGTTCTTTAACCTATTTCCTCCCCTTCATCTACACTGATTGAAGTGGATTTAACAAGTGACATCAATAAGGGGTCATCGCTTTCACCATGCTGATACCATACAAGCCAACACCATACTGATACCATACAAACCAACACCATGCTGATACCATATCAACCAACACCATACTGATATCATATCAACCAACACCATTCTGATACCATACAGACCAACACCATGCTGATACCATACAGACCAACACCATGCTGATACCATACCAACCAATACCATACTGATACCATACAAACCAACACCATACTGATACCATACAAACAAACACCAGACTGATACCATACAAACCAACACCATTCTGATACCATACAAACCAACAATATGCTGACACCATATCAACCAACACCATGCTGATACCATATTAACCAACACCATGCTGATACCATATCAACCAACACAACGCTGATACCATACAAACCAACACCATACTGATACCATATCAACCAACACCATACTGATACCATACAAACCAACACCATACTGATACCATACAAACAAACACCAGACTGATACCATACAAACCAACACCATTCTGATACCATACAAACCAACAATATGCTGACACCATATCAACCAACACCATGCTGATACCATATTAACCAACACCATGCTGATACCATATCAACCAACACAACGCTGATACCATACAAACCAACACCATACTGATACCATATCAACCAACACCATTATGATACCATACCAACCAACACCATGCTGATACCATATCAACCAACACCATGCTGATACCATACAAACTATCCCCATACTGATACCATACATACCAACACAATACTGATACCATACAAACCAACACCATTCTGATACCATACAAACCAACACCATACAACACCATTCTGATACCATACAAACCAACACCATTCTGATACCATACAAACCAACACCATACAACACCATTCTGATACCATACAAACCAACACCATTCTGATACCATATCAACCAACACCATGATGATACCATACTAACCAACACCATGCTGATACCATACTAACCAACACCACGCTGATGCCATACAAACCAACACCATACTGATACCATATCAACCAACACCATACTGATACCATACAAACAAACACTATACTGATACCATATCAACCAACACCATACTGATACCATACAAACAAACACTATACTGATACCATATCAACCAACACCATACTGATACCATACTAACCAACACCATGCTGATACCATACAAACCAACACCATGCTGATACCATATCAACCAACACCATTCTGATACCATACAAACCAACACCATTCTGATACCATACAAACCAACAATATTCTGACACCATATCAATCAACACCATGCTGATACCATATTAACCAACACCATACTGATACCATATCAACCAACACCATACTGATACCATACAAACCAACACCATGCTGATACCATATTAACCAACACCATGCTGATACCATATCAACCAACACAACGCTGATACCATACAAACCAACACCATACTGATACCATAACAACCAACACCATACTGATACCATACAAACCAACACCATTCTGATACCATATCAACCAACACCATGCTGATACCATACAAACTATCCCCATACTGATACCATACATACCAACACCATACTGATACCATACAAACCAACACCATTCTGATATCATCTCAACCAACACCATACTGATACCATATCAACCAACACCATACTGATATCATATCAACCAACACCATTATGATACCATACCAACCAACACCATGCTGATACCATACAAACCAACACCATACTGATACCATACCAAACCAACACCATACTGATACCATATCAACCAACACCATACTGATACCATATCAACCAACACCATGCTGATACCATACAAACTATCCCCATACTGATACCATACATACCAACACCATACTGATACCATACAAACCAACACCATTCTGATACCATACTAACCAACACCATACAACACCATTCTGATACCATACAAACCAACACCATTATGATACCATATCAACCAACACCATGATGATACCATACTAACCAACACCATGTTGATACCATACTAACCAACACCATGCTGATGCCATACAAACCAACACCATACTGATACCATATCAACCAACACCATACTGATACCATACAAACAAACACTATACTGATACCATATCAACCAACACCATACTGATACCATACAAACAAACACTATACTGATACCATATCAACCAACACCATACTGATACCATACTAACCAACACCATGCTGATACCATACAAACCAACACCATGCTGATACCATATCAACCAACACCATTCTGATACCATACAAACCAACACCATTCTGATACCATACAAACCAACAATATTCTGACACCATATCAATCAACACCATGCTGATACCATATTAACCAACACCATACTGATACCATATCAACCAACACCATACTGATACCATACAAACCAACACCATGCTGATACCATATTAACCAACACCATGCTGATACCATATCAACCAACACAACGCTGATACCATACAAACCAACACCATACTGATACCATATCAACCAACACCATACTGATACCATACAAACCAACACCATTCTGATACCATATCAACCAACACCATGCTGATACCATACAAACAAACACCATTCTGATATCATATCAACCAACACCATACTGATACCATATCAACCAACACCATACTGATATCATATCAACCAACACCATTATGATACCATACCAACCAACACCATGCTGATACCATACAAACCAACACCATACTGATACCATACCAAACCAACACCATACTGATACCATACCAACCAACACCATACTGATACCATATCAACCAACACCATGCTGATACCATACAAACTATCCCCATACTGATACCATACATACCAACACCATACTGATACCATGCAAACCAACACCATTCTGATACCATACAAACCAACACCATACAACACCATGCTGATACCATACTAACCAACACCATGCTGATGCCATACAAACCAACACCATACTGATACCATATCAACCAACACCATACTGATACCATACAAACCAACACCATACTGATACCATATCAACCAACACCATACTGATACCATACAAACCAACACCATGCTGATACCATATTAACCAACACCATGCTGATACCATATCAACCAACACAACGCTGATACCATACAAACCAACACCATACTGATACCATATCAACCAACACCATACTGATACCATACAAACCAACACCATTCTGATACCATATCAACCAACACCATGCTGATACCATACAAACAAACACCATTCTGATATCATATCAACCAACACCATACTGATACCATATCAACCAACACCATACTGATATCATATCAACCAACACCATTATGATACCATACCAACCAACACCATGCTGATACCATACAAACCAACACCATACTGATACCATACCAAACCAACACCATACTGATACCATATCAACCAACACCATACTGATACCATATCAACCAACACCATGCTGATACCATACAAACTCTCCCCATACTGATACCATACATACCAACACCATACTGATACCATGCAAACCAACACCATTCTGATACCATACAAACCAACACCATACAACACCATTCTGATACCATACAAACCAACACCATACAACACCATGCTGATACCATACTAACCAACACCATGCTGATGCCATACAAACCAACACCATACTGATACCATATCAACCAACACCATACTGATACCATACAAACAAACACTATACTGATACCATATCAACCAACACCATACTGATATCATACAAACAAACACTATACTGATACCATATCAACCAACACCATACTGATACCATATTAACCAACACCATGCTGATACCATACAAACCAACACCATGCTGATACCATATCAACCAACACCATGCTGATACCATATCAACAAACACCATGCTGATACCATACAAACCAACACCATGCTGATACCATACAAACCAACAATATGCTGACACCATATCAACCAACACCATGCTGATACCATATTAACCAAAACCATGCTGATACCATATCAACCAACACAACGCTGATACCATACAAACCAACACCATACTGATACCATATCAACCAACACCATACTGATACCATACAAACCAACAACATTCTGATACCATATCAACCAACACCATGCTGATACCATACAAACAAACACCATTCTGATATCATATCAACCAACACCATTCTGATACCATACAAACCAACAATATGCTGACACCATATCAACCAACACCATGCTGATACCATATTAACCAACACCATGCTGATACCATATCAACCAACACAACGCTGATACCATACAAACCAACACCATACTGATACCATATCAACCAACACCATACTGATACCATACATACCAACACAATACTGATACCATACAAACCAACACCATTCTGATACCATACAAACCAACACCATACAACACCATTCTGATACCATACAAACCAACACCATTCTGATACCATATCAACCAACACCATGATGATACCATACTAACCAACACCATGCTGATACCATACTAACCAACACCATGCTGATGCCATACAAACCAACACCATACTGATACCATATCAACCAACACCATACTGATACCATACAAACAAACACTATACTGATACCATATCAACCAACACCATACTGATACCATACAAACAAACACTATACTGATACCATATCAACCAACACCATACTGATACCATACTAACCAACACCATGCTGATACCATACAAACCAACACCATGCTGATACCATATCAACCAACACCATTCTGATACCATACAAACCAACACCATTTTGATACCTAACAAACCAACAATATTCTGACACCATATCAATCAACACCATGCTGATACCATATTAACCAACACCATACTGATACCATATCAACCAACACCATACTGATACCATACAAACCAACACCATGCTGATACCATATTAACCAACACCATGCTGATACCATATCAACCAACACAACGCTGATACCATACAAACCAACACCATACTGATACCATAACAACCAACACCATACTGATACCATACAAACCAACACCATTCTGATACCATATCAACCAACACCATGCTGATACCATACAAACAAACACCATTCTGATATCATATCAACCAACACCATGCTGATACCATACAAACAAACACCATTCTGATATCATCTCAACCAACACCATACTGATACCATATCAACCAACACCATGCTGATACCATACAAACTATCCCCATACTGACACCATACATACCAACACCATACTGATACCATACAAACCAACACCATTCTGATACCATACAAACCAACACCATACAACACCATTCTGATACCATACAAACCAACACCATTATGATACCATATCAACCAACACCATACTGATACCATACTAACCAAGACCATGCTGATACCATACAAACCAACACCATACAACACCATTCTGATACCATACAAACCAACACCATTATGATACCATATCAACCAACACCATGATGATACCATACTAACCAACACCATGCTGATACCATACTAACCAACACCATGCTGATGCCATACAAACCAACACCATACTGTTACCATATCAACCAACACCATACTGATACCATACAAACAAACATTATACTGATACCATATCAACCAACACCATTCTGATACCATACAAACCAACACCATTCTGATACCATACAAACCAACAATATTCTGACACCATATCAATCAACACCATGCTGATACCATATTAACCAACACCATGCTGATACCATATCAACCAACACCATACTGATACCATACAAACCAACACCATGCTGATACCATATTAACCAACACCATGCTGATACCATATCAACCAACACAACGCTGATACCATACAAACCAACACCATACTGATACCATATCAACCAACACCATACCGATACCATACAAACCAACACCATTCTGATACCATATCAACCAACACCATGCTGATACCATACAAACAAACACCATTCTGATATCATATCAACCAACACCATACTGATACCATATCAACCAACACCATACTGATATCATATCAACCAACACCATTATGATACCATACCAACCAACACCATGCTGATACCATACAAACCAACACCATACTGATACCATACCAAACCAACACCATACTGATACCATACTAACCAACACCATGCTGATACCATACAAACCAACACCATGCTGATACCATATCAACCAACACCATGCTGATACCATATTAACCAACACCATGCTGATACCATATCAACCAACACAACGCTGATACCATACAAACCAACACCATACTGATACCATAACAACCAACACCATACTGATACCATACAAACCAACACCATTCTGATACCATATCAACCAACACCATGCTGATACCATACAAACAAACACCATTCTGATATCATATCAACCAACACCATACTGATACCATATCAACCAACACCATACTGATATCATATCAACCAACACCATTATGATACCATACCAACCAACACCATGCTGATACCATACAAACCAACACCATACTGATACCATACCAAACCAACACCATACTGATACCATATCAACCAACACCATACTGATATCATATCAACCAACACCATGCTGATACCATACAAACTATCCCCATACTGATACCATACATACCAACACCATCCTGATACCATATCAACCAACACCATGCTGATACCATACAAACCAACACCATTCTGATACCATATCAACCAACACCATGCTGATACCATACAAACAAACACCATTCTGATATCATATCAACCAACACCATACTGATACCATATCAACCAACACCATACTGATATCATATCCACCAACACCATTATGATACCATACCAACCAACACCATGCTGATACCATACAAACCAACACCATACTGATACCATACCAAACCAACACCATACTGATACCATATCAACCAACACCATACTGATACCATATCAACCAACACCATGCTGATACCATACAAACTATCCCCATACTGATACCATACATACCAACACCATACTGATACCATGCAAACCAACACCATTCTGATACCATACAAACCAACACCATACAACACCATTCTGATACCATACAAACCAACACCATACAACACCATGCTGATACCATACTAACCAACACCATGCTGATGCCATACAAACCAACACCATACTGATACCATATCAACCAACACCATACTGATACCATATCAACCAACACCATGCTGATACCATATCAACCAACACCATACTGATATCATACAAACAAACACTATACTGATACCATATCAACCAACACCATACTGATACCATACTAACCAACACCATGCTGATACCATACAAACCAACACCATGCTGATACCATATCAACAAACACCATGCTGATACCATACAAACCAACACCATTCTGATACCATACAAACCAACAATATTCTGACACCATATCAATCAACACCATGCTGATACCATATTAACCAACACCATACTGATACCATATCAACCAACACCATACTGATACCATACAAACCAACACCATACTGATACCATATCAACCAACACCATGCTGATACCATACAAACAAACACCATTCTGATATCAAATCAACCAACACCATGCTGATACCATATCAACCAACACCATGCTGATACCATACCAACCAACACCATGCTGATACCATATCAACCAACACCATACTGATACCATACAAACCAACACCATTTTGATACTATACAAACCAACAACATTCTGATACCATATCATCCAACACCATGCTGATACCATATCAACCAACACCATGCTGATACCATGTCAACCAACACCATTCTGATACCAAATCAACCAACACCATTCTGATACCATATCAACCAACACCATTCTGATACCTTACAAACCAACACCATACTGATACCATATCAACCAACACCATTCTGATACCTTACAAACCACCGCCATTCTCATACCATACAAACCAACACCATACTGATACCATATCAACCAACACCATGCTGATACTATATCAACCAACACCATGCTGATACCATATCAACCAACACCATGCTGGTTTGACTTACATACAGTACTTGTACTCCTAATCCCACAGTGAACATTGCGTAGCCCTCTGAGGACTATGGGCAGACAGAAAGGTCAGACAGCACTATTATATTTTTGTTCTTGTAGGCATTTCCAAGATGTAGTTTGAAAACTATAACAAGACTGGTTCTCTTGGAACCATCTTCCAAGCAGCCTGACCATGAAGACCAATGTCTAAGTTAAAAGATAAATGTAACTCCAGAACATGAAGTAATGCATACCGAACCGAAACAAATAAACATGACATGTAGAGATGTGTGGTATGGGCAAAATAAATATGTATATTATTGCATTCACATCATCTGCAATAAGGTGGAAATGCCACATGGCCTGAGCTGAAGTGATTCCTTCCTTGTTTGAAATGAGAGGAGATTTGGCTCGTTAGCTCTGATTTGTTGCCACGTTAAACCACTTGCTTATTTCCATGCTGCATTTTGATTAGCTTTTGTTTCGTATGCAGTTATTTTTTACGAATGAGGAAGGCTGAAACCTAAAATGAAGGAGACAAAAAGGTTATTTGTTGGCTAATAAAATTTCCCCAACGGACACATTATTTTGGTTTATGCTGCATGTGTAACTTTGGAATTAATTTAACCGAAATATGGATAACCTCTTGGCTGCATTGAGTTTAGACTATAGTTGTGAGACAATGCCTAGCTTTATTAGAAAGATATAGCAGCTAGTTGGATAAGAATTGCATACGTTATAATCTAAACAGATCGTACGTACATTGATGTGTGAAATGTGGTGGCTGCTGTCTTTCCACCAGAATCACAACATCTGTTTTCATTGGTTTGGACTTACATGGGATGATGGCAGGAATCAGACAGCATATATGCAGCTTCATAAGCTTAGCCAGGCAGAAAACAGATTGTGGAGGGAGATGGGTTGGGGGGTGATGGGGTGGTGTGGGTAGGTACTGTGAAAATGATGTGTCACTCAGTCACAAGGCAGAGAGACTGTTGACAGACTGCGGCTGAGCTCTGACCCAGAACTGTAGTCATGTGATAAGCTTTTAGCTTTTTCTACCTTCCACCATAATCAATACCTGTCGCTAATCATGAGCCCGTCGCTAATCATGCTTCACTATTACAATGGGGCAAAGGAAGGTCATTCCATCCATTTACAGATCGCCTGTCTTCCATTTCGCCTACCAGTAAAAGAGATTCTGCAAGGGGGTAAAAGCACCTTACGGTATTCCGCTGGAAAGAGAACACAGTGAAAGGAAGTTCTCATGCCAAGATGGGGAGCACGACTCCCATGACTCAAAGAATAAGTTATTCAGCAGAAGAGGGGACCTACTCCCTTCAGGCGACTATACAGACACAATCTTGTCAGAATTTCTGAACCAGTGCTTTTCAGTATATATCATTTCCAGTTGACTGAGTTTGCTTTCTCCAACATAGTCGACACAACTGGGAAACAAATGTGGGAAAAAAAGCCAAAAAGAGAGAAAGCATGGGCTTGTGATTTACTGTTTTTCTCATTGCAACATGGTATAGCAGGTGCTCTGACATCCTGTTTTCAGAAAATACTCAGAGTGCTTTGAATGAGCACTTTGGACGCCCTGGCTAGAACTTTAATCACGGATCTATTGTACATTTAAATGTGTCTTCCATGGGGCCCAAATTCCTGAGAGTTGGCCATTTTATCCATTATGTATTGTAGATGTTGAGAAAATGAAATGCTTATGTACTGCTTATGAATGTGGAATGCGTGGGTTATAAATGGTTAATGAGGTCCTTATGTACCTTCTGGAACAATTCATCTGGGTGATTACAACAAGTGGGGATGGGTCTAATCTATCAACGGTAGCCGTGAATCCGTTCTAGACAAAATACTTAACAACCATTAACATCCCTAGCTCAATGGGATCTGTCCCCAATGCCAGATCCCTCCGTGCAATTTAATCACTGGAGCTTGAGTCCCCATCATGTTGATAGACCCAATCATTCTTCCTCCAGTCTATGCAAAGTAAGCGTTATCCCAGGTGGGAAGCCGTGCCATCAAGCCAACTGGATCCGCTGTCTATATGGTCCTATGTGGCTATCAACAAAACTGTTGCAAGACCTTATACCGGGGGGTGACAACACAATGTGCTAAAACCATTTGCATATAGCAGGAGGCAACGCAACACAATGGTTGTGACAGGTCCAGGAACAGCAGCCGAAGACAGCTTGTCTCCTCTATCTAGTGCCAGTGCATGGACTGTAGAGCAATTCTGTAAACTTACAATCCATGATACTAAATGGATTCCATGGGAAGAAACATCCCTCTTAGTGCCAGTGTTTTGAGATCATTAACTATTACCATAATAATATTAAGTCAGATTTGTACAGAATGCTAAGGAGATCAACCTGTGTTTGAATCAGAGGGAAAATAACAAAAATGCCATGACACCTTTATCACAACATGATGCAGCCTGACAAAGGCATTATGTATAGTACAAGTTTGGAGATACTTTGAGACAACAGAGACTGGTATAGCTCGCAAAGACTATCTCCGTCTGTGAAACCGCATTACCAGGGAAATACCCCACTGACTTCACCTGTCAATGCACCCGAACCACCAAACACAAGACCAATGTAGCCTCCAGAAATGTTCGAAACACATTCCCACTTTTTAAAATGTTACAGTAGTAACCTCAGCCCTGTTTTTACACCCTCTATCCTGATTTGCCATTCAAGGCGGGTGAAAAATGTCCACAGACATTTTATTATTTTGAAAACATGTGGATTGGACACTGGAGACCAGATGGTCCATCCTGAAAACAGCGCTGGTGGCCAGTTGTTTCATTTCACAATGTAGCAGATCTGGCAGGCATCAATCTGTTTTGTTGCCTTCAATAAGGGACACTGGGGAAAATACCAGTTGGAGAGATTTCTCATTTGCCCCGGATATTTTCGACAAAGACATATGGAGCTGCAAACTGCACAGCAGCAGGCAGCCCAGCCTGGATCCTGAGCTGTTTTGCTGCGACATTTGTAGACACACACACCCTCTCTCAAACACGAGCATCTAATTTTCTCGGACACACTAACACTTTCTTTCTCTCTCTCTCTCTCTCTCTCTCTCTCTCTCTCTCTCTCTCTCTCTCTCTCTCTCTCTCTCTCTCTCTCTCTCTCTCTCTCTCTCTCTCTCTCTCTCTCTCTCTCACGCACACACACACTGGCAGAGCAGGCCAAATCAGCATGAGGCAAACAGCAAATCCCAGAAAAGGAAATGAACAAGATACATGCATCTTTGGTTGGAGTGCACTGAAAGGGCAGGAGGCATTTCCCTTGTTTTGAAAGCATTTGCAAAGGATTACATCAGTACCTGTATCCATTTCATCATGCATTTTGTCTTCACTCCTGGCATGAGCTGATTTTATCCTCTCTCAAATACACTTTTCTCAGTTGCTTGGATGCTACATGAATAGGTTGTCATTGAAAAATAGACAAATAAAACACATGAATGAAGGATTAACAAGGCTTAAAACACAACATTTGCGCAGTTGTCATGTATCACTAATTACAAAAGCATTTTCATTTTCTCTTTTGAAAATCTATATCTTTGACTGAGTCTGCATGGGGAAAATAGTTGTTCACCTTCAGTCCATTTGCAACAGGAGGGAAGCCAACATGCCTTTCAAAGTTTTCTTGGCTTGAGCAGACTCCCTGTCTGCCTCTCTGGCAGCTGGAATGATAGCCAGCCCTGTGGAATGGCAGCTGTTGAAGGCTTTTTAAATTGCACCCGGGTTGATGGGTGATTGTCAGGAGGGCACGGCCGGAGGATTTTTCAAAAGATCGAGAGAGAGAGAGACTGAGGAGACGAGGGATAGAGGAGAAGGAAAGAGGAGGTGGAAGGATGGCATGATCTCCCACTGAAGGACACTGACCCTGAACCCAAGGTCTGTGGTCTTGCAGAGTCTCAAAATCGGGAATTATCAGTAAGGGGGAAAAACCCAGAAGCCATTGAGAAACCGGAAGAGTTAGTTGGGTGTGGTGGGGGAGGAGTTGACTTTAATGTGGGGAATAAATATATAAAAATAATAATCATCATCGCTGTTCAGCGGTTTCATGATTTCATATTTCCCGAGTTTGTTTACATACAGTTAATAATATCACTCTCTGCACGCTGAGCAGTTGTCAGAAATACAAATGGTAGTGTCAGACTTGTGGACCATTCTCCTTCTCCCAGCAGTTACAGGCAGTCTTTGTGTCATCAAATTGTGTCATTCATATTAATTACAATAGCTGATAAGCGCTGCTCGGAGTCGTCAAATAAGCTTTGCTGAGACCGTCCCACGCAGACAATGATCGTTGGAGCGGAGTTACGTTTCAAGGCATTTACACCATTTTTGGCCTATTTTTGAGGAAACAAAGAGTACTATTGTCTTAGTTTAGGCTTCACCGGTTTTAATATCTCTCTCGCTCTCGTTCTGCCTTTGGTGGTGCTGCTGTGCAACAGATGGGATTTTTAAGGAGGTCGTCAAGTGTTTATTTCCCTGGTCGATACATGTGCTACTTTCATTATATGTAGATATTAAAGACAAACTAGGATCTGCGAGGTGCCGTCAAGCCGCAGCTGGATTGGTATTGTGTTAAGACATTAGGCTAACCTGGTGTTGTGATTCTGCTTAATGTGTTGCTTCCAATGTGACCTTCTGGATCCTGTTTTGTTATTTTTCAGTTTTAGGTGGTGAGGTGTTTATACATTATTTTAAAATTGTTTTATTTACCTTTATTTAACCAGGAAAAAGCCCATTGATACCCAGAGTCTTATTTTCAAGGAAGACCTGGCTAAGAAGCCAGCAATAATCAATACATTACATAATTAAAACATACAACAATACAATACAACAACATGATCCAGCCTAAGAAAAGCATTTACACTCCTCTGTAACAGAGTCTCCCATCAATATATTAAATTCATTCAGTGGCACACAGTTGAAGCATGGATTGTAGATTCTTCCATGCGTCTGGTGCACAAGAGGGAGAAGGCAGTCTTGCCTCATACTGTGAATGTCCTGGGGACTTTAAGTAGCAACCACCTAGCATGGTAACCGATGGTGGTGAAGGAGACCAGACTACAGAAGTAAAGAGGGAGTTTACCCAAAAGAGCTTTGTAGATGAACACATACAAATGTATCTTTCTGCGCATGTAAAGTGAGGTCCAACCTACCATTTGGTACAATGTGCAATGGTGAGCTACTCAAAATAATATATCCCTTTCAGTTTGGTACTGATAGGCATACCACACTGCTTGCCACAGAAGCAAAGCAGGGTTGGTCCTGGTTGGTCCTAGTCGGTCCCTGGATGGGAGACCAGATGCTGCTGGAGATAGTGTTGGAGGGCCAGTAGGAGGCTCTCTTTCCTCTGGTCTGAAATGTAAAAAAATCACAATGCCCCAGGGCAGTACCCTGTGTAGGGTGCCATCTTTCGGGTGGGTCATTCAATGGGTGTCCTGACTCTCTGTGGTCACTAAAAGATCCCATGGGAGTAGGGGTGTTAACCCTGGTGTTCCAGTTAAATTCCCAATCTGGCCCTCATACCATCATGGCCCCCTTATCATCCCCAGCTTCCAATTGGCTCATTCATCCCCCCTCCTTTCCCCTGTAACTATTCCCCAGGTCGTTGCTGTAAATGAGAATGTGTTCAGTCAACATACCTGGTAAAATAAGGGTTAAATAAAGATTGTGTCAATACTATGTCACACTATAATTTCAACCCTGATCTGTCTGGAATTTAAATCGCATTGAACTACATTTCTGACACTGTTGAATTAAACAGTGTGCCATACATCATTAAATTAAGTCAGTCAACCATATATTCTGAAATACATTGTGTTATTTTATTTGGACAGCCATTGTAGCAAATTCAGTCGACTTGTTGTTCTAGTATGATCCTGGAGGGGTTTTACTCAATGATATTCAGTAGTGGCATTGCATATGGTGAAAACTGATAACCGTTCTGTTGCAGAAAGGAAACATTTTGCGACAGTGGATGAGAGTCATGTCAGACTGGCACACAGAGGCGTCATGCCCATAGGGGGCGCAGGGGCACGTGCAACCTCAGATTTCTCTGTAATACAACCAACCACCTAACAATTTTATGAAGTTGGCTTTAGCTAGCCCAGATAGGTTCCCAATCTTCCAACCTCAGAACTACAGTGCCTTCAGAAAGTATTTACACTCCATGACTTTTTCCACATTTTGTTGTATTACAGCCTGAATTTAAAATGGATTAAATTGAGATTGTTGTCACTGGCCTACAGTCAATACTCCATAATGTCAAAGTGGAATTACAGTATGTTTTTCGAAATGTTTACAAATTCATTCAAAATGAAAAGGCGAAATGTCTTGAGTCAATAAGTATTCAACCCCTTTGTTATGGCAAGCCTAAATACGTTCAGGAGTACAAATGTGTTTAACAAGTCACATAATACATTGCATGGACTCACTCTGTGTGCAATAATAGTGTTTAACATGATTTTGAATGACTACCTCATCTTTGTACCCCACACATACAATTATCTGTAAGGTCCCTCAGTCGATTCAACCACAAAGACCAGGGAGGTTTTCCAATGCCTCGCAGAGAAGGGCACCTATTGGTTGATGGGTAAAAATGTTAAAAGCAGACATTTAATGTCCCTTTGAGCATGGTGAAGTTATTAATTAGACATTGGATGCTGTATCAATACACCCAGTCACTACAAAGATACAGGTGCTATGGGTATACTTGTAATCGTTAAGGACTGGAGAGTTTTTCAGGATAAAAACAATTACGGAATGGAGCTAAGCACAGGAAAAATCCTAGAGGAAAACCTGGTTCAGAATGATTTCCACCAGACACTGGGAGATGAATTCCCCTTTTGACATGAAAATAACCTAAAACACGAGGCCACATCTACACTGGAGTTGCTTACCCATAAGACAGTGAATGTTCCTGAGTGGCTGAGTTACATTTTTAACTAAAATCTATGGCAAGACCTTCAATAATTTTGAAAAGAATAGTGGGCAAATGTTGCACTTTCCAGGTGTGGTAAGCTCTTAGAGACTTACCCAGAAAGACTTACAGCTGTAATCACTGCCAAAGGTGCTTCTACAAAGTATATGAATAGTTATGTAAAATGAGATAATTCTGTATATCATTTTCAATAGATTTTCAAGCATTTCTGAAAACTTGCTTTCACTTTGTCTATTGTGTTTAAATGGGTGAAAAAAAACATATTTAATTAATTTTGCATTCATGCTGTAACACAACAAAATGTGGAATAAGTCAAGGGGAATTAATACTTTCTGAAGCCACTGTAGCTCCCAAGAAGTCCTTTCTGGCTATCAAATAAAATCTAATTGTATTTGTCACATGCACCAAATACAACAGGTGTACCTTACAGTGAAATGCTTACTTACAAGCCCTCAACCAACAATGCAGTTCCAAAAAAAATGTATAAAAAAAAATGAAATATAACGCATAATTAAGGAGCAACAATAAAATAGCAATAGCGACGCTATATACAGGAGGTTCCGGTACAGAGTCAATGTGCGTGGGCACCGGTTAGTCGAGGTAATTGAGGTAATATGTACATGTAGGTAGAGATAAAGTGACTATTTTTGGATAATAAACAGAGAGTAGCAGAAGTGTAAAAATGGTGGGTGGGGTGGAGACAATGCAAATATTCCGGGTAGCCATTTGATTAGCTGTTCAAGAGTCTTATGGCTTGGGGGTAGAAGCTGTTAAGAAGCCTTTTTGACCTAGACTTGGCGCTCTGGTACCGCTTGGCGTGCGGTAGCAGAGAGAACAGTCTGTGACTAGGGTGGCTGGAGTCCTTGGGAATTTTTTGGGCCTTCCTCTGACACCACCTGGTATAGAGGTCCTGGATGGCAGGAAGCTTGGCCCCAGTGATGTACTGGGCCGTACGCACTACCCTCTGTAGTGCCTTCTGGTTGGAGGCCCAGCAGTTGCCATACCAGGTGGTGTTGCAACCAGTCAGGTTGCTCTTGATGGTGCAGCTGTAGAACTTTTTGAGGATCTGAGGATCTCAGCCTGCCGTCAGGAGCCATCTGGCCATTCCCGAGAACCACATACTGGATTTTTAACAAGATTGTTAGCATTAGGAAAAAATACAATTCCTTGCCCAGACCTAGCTCAATATCTAGGAGTAGGGTAAGAACAAACTACAGTGTCCTTAAAGTGATCATTAGATTTGCTACCTTTCATACTGAATACGTTTGTAGGGGCAACAGTTTTGATTACATTCATAATTTATCACTCCCACGTGCCATTAGAGAGCCAACGATGTGGTGCTACCTTTTGGTAGCATTTCTGACAATGGTAATATTTTTTCAGCTGAATCTCAGAGTTCTAAAACCGGGACCAGCAATTTGGTTGCTGCGCAACAGCAGCAGCTAGCTAGTAGCAAGCTAGCAGCTGTAGCTAGCTAGCTAACACCAGTTGGATGAAACACTAGCTACAAGCAAAGGAAGTTAGCTAGCTAGGTATATTTGGCTATGGAAGGTTGTCATATTGCTGAAGTCATCTGTGTAAACTATATCAGAGCACAAAACACATAATCTAGCAAACATCCTTGGCTGCTATATAACCAGTTAGCTAGCCAACTAGCCAGTAGCTACAAGCCTACGAGACTGTAACATAGCTGTACAGATCGAAGACCACAATTCAATGTTGACAATATATCCTAGCTAGCTACATTTTTCCATAAAGCATAGCTAGCTTTGGGAAACTGCCACACTGCTAACTTATAATACATGAAATAGGCATTGCTTCTCTAGCTACTCTGACATTATACAGACAAACTGGCTAGCTAGCTACATGTGCAGCCACAATTGCTAGGTAGCCTACATTTCCTAAACCAAGACCAGCTTCTCACAACACAAACTGTAGCTGATAAAACAAATTGTCTTGCTAGCTATGTTGAATGTAAACCCGGCCAATGCACATGCAAGTACTTCATCGCCTGTGCATTGCAGTGAGTGTACAAATGCTAGTAGCTAATTATCTTGATCGACACACGAGACAAACACGTGTATGAATTCGGTACACTCCCCTCTCTGTCAAAGCACATTTCCTCATGCCATTTTAATGTGTCAAGTTACTTTTCAGTGTGTTCCCAAAAATCTGAACCCAGTAAAATACTTATTTTCCAGACATTGAAGTTTTTAAACTTTTTTTATGTACTGTATTGTACTGCTGTGCTCTACTCAGGGACTTTCAGACATTTCACAATTTTGCTGTAGCTCTGAAGTAGTGATGGGAGAAAAAACAGATACAGTTACATATCGGGATATTATGTTTGATGATATATCGTATTGTATCATTTGGACAATATCGCAATATTATTTTTGTGCTAGTTTACTGTACCTGCACTAAAGCTGCATTATTTTCCTTTCATAGCTTGTTCTCCATCTTTAAAAAAAATTAGAAGCCAATTAGTTTTCAGCACTTTTATTTCCATGAATGATCAAAACTCGTTTTCTCATGGCTCTCTCTTGTCCCTCTGCAGCAGACATATGGCGAACATAGAATCGCATTAAAATCACACTATCAAATTGCAATACATATAGAATTGTGAGAATTGTAATACATATCGTATCAGCACTTAAGTATCGTGATATTCTTATCGTGAGGTCCCTGGTAATTTCCAGCCCTCCAGCTATTTATTTTTTACATTTAAATTGTTTTGTCATTTGGCAGACACTCTTATTCAGAGCGGATTACAGTTAGCTCATTCATCTTAAAATAGCTAGGTGAGATTCAAGAGCTTGAAAATGAGTTGACAAGTTGAATCAGGTGTTCTAGCTCTGGAATAAATCAATTACATGGAATGGGGACCAGACCAAATCTTAACCAAGCATGGACGTCTAAGTTTGGGCTAAATCAAGGCCAGTGTGAATCAGACCAAATCTGAACCGAACATAGACGTCTATGAATGGTTCAGAATTGGTCCGAAGCAGACAAAAATCAACATCCGTGGACGAGATTCCCTAAAAACACACCACTTCGATACAGCTAGGACTTTTTCATAGCAGGTTATGAGATTTAATATATCAGGTTTTCCAGCACACAGCTTTTACCTACTACAGTAGCTATGGCTATTGTACTTCAAACAATGTGCATGCATGTTGCTTAGGGTTCAATCCTTCTCAAACAGCCTAATTCATACTCTACAGAGAAATAATGGACTTTACAGTGTCCTGCTATTAAAATAATGTATGTGTGTATACAGTTGAAGTTGGAAGTTTACATGCACTCGTTTTTCAACCACTCCACAAATTTCTTGTCAACAAACTATAGTTTTGGCAAGTCGGTTAGGACATCTACTTTGTGCATGACACAAGTCATTTTTCCAACAATTGTTTACAGACAGATTATTTCACTTATAATTTGCTGTATCACAATTCTAGTGGGTCAGAAGTTTACATACACTGAGTTGACTGTGCCTTTAAACAGCTTGGAAAATTCCAGAAATAATTTCATGGCTTTAGAAGCTTCTGATCGCATGGCTTTAGAAGCTTGGTCGCAAATGGGTCTTCTAAATGGACAATGACCCCAAGTATACTTCCAAAGTTGTGGCAAAATGGCTTAAGGACAATAAAGTCAATGTATTGGAGTGGCCATCACAAAGCCCTGACTTCAATCCCATAGAAAATGTGTGGGCAGAACTGAAAACGTGTGTGCGAGCAAGGAGGCCTACAAACCTGACTCAGTTACACCAGCTCTGTCAGGAGTAATGGGACAAAATTCACCCAACTTATTGTGGGAAGCTTGTGGAAGGCTACCCGAAACATTTGACCAAAGTTAAACAATTTAAAGGCAATGCTACCAAATACTAATTGAGTGTATGTAATCTTCTGACCCACTGGGAATGTGATGAAAGAAATAAAAGCTGAAATAAATATTCTCTCTACTATTATTCTGACATTTCACATCCTTAAAATAAAGTGGTGATCCTAACTGACGTAAGACAGTGAATTTTTACTCTGATTAAATGTCAGTAATTGTGAAAAACTGAGTTTAAATGTTTTTGGCTAAGGTGTATGTAAACTTCCGACTTCAACTGTATATATAGAGATAGGGTGTTAATATTTTTTAGATATACTGTAGGCCTATTGTAAATGTGTGGTATTCTAACTTCACAAAATTTATTGCCAAAATAAATACAAATACACATAACTTTAAGCTACATATTCATTTGACAGAGGTAGTGAACTGCCCATTGATCAGCACAGCAATTGATAAAGCAGGACTATGTTCGCAAAACAAGTGTTTCTGAGTTTGTGTCAATATTACACAGGTAACCTAACGGTTAAAGAAATCAGGGATGCAGACAGGCTTTATAGACCTCCAACACACCACCACATGTTGTTATGGTGGGCACCTACTGAACCAAAAAATATGTTATGAAATATATGACCCCCCCGGACCACCCTCCAACCATCCTCACATACTATGTGCCCCCTCAGATCTTTTGGGGTGCATGATGCCCCTGCTGGCACAGGTCTATTTCAAGGGAAGATACCTCTCTCACAGCTGCCAGACTCCATTTTGTGGGGCTCGTGAAATTGAAGATTGATTTTTGCTGTGTCGCCGCCGCTGCCGTGCACGCCCTCGTAGCATATCAGCACACAGGAAACAGATTTATTTCAACCCTATTTGTGTCTCAAAGCAGGCACCCTGCAGGGTCCTGATAGTGCCTTGGAGGCCCCATTCATGCCCAATTATTAGTTATAAATCATAGACGGAGTCAGGACCCGATGGTTGGCCCTCTCACTGCCTGCTGATCACAGGGGTGCTACAATTAATCTTGAGCGACATTCCTTGTTGTCATGGCGCCACCAGTCCCAAAGATAGGATCTGTTTTTGAAGAAATGATCAAACCTGTTGATTCAGTCAAGCCTTTTCCTCCAACCCCTCCCCTATCCTATCACCTCCCTGTTTCTGCAATCCAACTGGTGCCACTGTATGTAGTGTGCCTCCACTGGCGAATGCTTACTGACCTTTCGCAGACAGCAGCTAGTCATCAGTCAAATTAGAGAGCATCTATTATCAACAGTAGGGGAGAGCAGATGGTTGGGTTGTTTCAAAATGGGCCTTTCAAGCATTTAAGCAAAAAGTAGCATTTTGGCTTGACTGATTTCCAAGAAGCAATTTGTATAAATGTATGTATGCATATGTATCAATAATTAAGTGTATTTTCAATTACTCACTGAAACATTGACTATATCGATGGTTTCTTTTGAAGACGTGATGGGGTTTTTGTCCTGGCATTTCTTGGGACATCTTGTGAATCTTTGACTGATTAGGGGAACTATTGGACCTTTGATGTTGCAAGAATATGGTGTATTGCACTGAAATGTTCTGACAGCAGAGGCAATTCCATTGCCTCATTTGTAAAAGCGATACCTCTGTTGGCTGGCTGAAAAAATTTGTCAACTGATATAAAAAAATATACAATAATTTAAAACCAAGCCCCAATTCCTTCAAGCATTTCCCCAGTACAGCGGATGTGTATATGCAGTAGTGTTATATATTAAATTACATTTCTCCTCAACGTCATCAATTCCAACTCTCGCCACTTCGACAGTAGCCACAGTACTTTTAGCCTTCATTAACTCTGCAATCATACGCTCCAGACAAAATCTATTGCGTTGGCAACGGTGCAAAACCCCTACTTTATCTCTCTACTGAAAAGAAAGGGGGAACGCATCATACAAATATCCTGTTTATCAGAAGTAGAACTCATTTTGTTTCTCTGACCGCAAGTGAACCGCAGATTCATCTAGGAGACCTTGAGTACCAGTAAATGCACACAATCTTGCAATGCTCCCGAGCCACAATCTCTGACCTTTTGATTTTAATTAAGCAGCCACTAAAATAAAATTGTGAAATAGATGGGAGATAATCCACATCGGAGCAGTGATTGAATATTGCCGTGGGAAGTTTTTAGCATGGCGGAATTAGGAGGCGTAAGTGCAGACACATATGCCTTCCAAGTGTAATCTGCTCGTAATAAATTATTTGCCCTTTACTCTGTACAAAGCAATGAACACAAGTGTTGGATTTAGTTGGAACTCAATTCTCACTGCTGAGGTTCAGTACGATTCACAATGTGTTTTGTTGATTATGATTGAGAAGTCGTGTAAGTTCACATGTATACATTGAGTCATGAGACAACATTTCATTCTACCTAACCAAGTTTCATATTCCCATTTGTACAATAGAGTTTGAATTATTTGTAATCAAATGTGTCTTGTCTTTTGTCTTGCAGCTCTTGAATCATTGGGACAGTTGCTTGGGTGCTGAAAGGTAGGCTTTTGTGTTTTGTCACGTTTGTGTGGAAGTGATCTCAGATGCAATTTGTGATGGACAAAAATGGTGTGAGTGAGTGAGTGAGGACTGGACAGCACCTCTATGTGTGTGTGTGTGTGTGTGTGTGTGTGTGTGTGTTTGTGTGTGTGTGTGTGTGTGTGTGTGTGTGTGTGCGCGTGTGTGCGCGTGTGTGTGTGCGTGTGTGCGTGTGTGTGTCTGTGTGTGTGTATATGACATCACATGCTGTGCTCCAGTGAAAGTAACACTGTTGTATGTTGGTTGGACACATTTTCAACCTCCATCATATCCCAGCAGTTATGTTATTTTTTTTACAATAGAGGCATATTGTGCTATTTTACAGTAGCTGCATTTATTTCTTCACTTGAATTGTCTGTGGACTGCATTTGTGCTGGCACAGGCATAATGGAAATCTTAGAGGGTAGAGAGTGAGAGAAAGAAACAGAAAAATAGAGAGAGAAAGCCCACTGCTCTTTTTTCAATTCTGTTTAATTGTCATTGTGCAAGAGATCAGCATGCCGCTTTAGCAGTCGCTGAGTTCTGCCCAGCCAATAAGAACTTGCGCTCAGCCGCGTCTGACAGTGATAAATGGCGCTGCGGCCGTCTCCCTCGCCCATCGTCCCTGTTAGCAGCTGAGCAATGCATTGTGGGAACGCGCAGAAGACTGGCACGGCTGCGGAATGGGCCTTCGGCCCTTTCATTAATAACATGGATGCACTTAATGACACGTGTGTGAGGGTGCTTTTGTTTGTGTGTATGTGTGTATTAACTTTACACAAATTGAGGGAACCTGTGGCCATAAGTATTTGGCCTTTGAATGTGCCAGTTCATTTTTGACTACTGCTACACCGCAATATTGCGTTGTTTGGTTTCAGATGGTGAATTTTATGTTATTTTTTTTATGAAAACCCTCTTTAAATATGACATTCTGTCAGTCAGACAATCCATGAATTATTGTTTTTTTGTTGATGTCGAATGGTAGTCAAACACCTTACTGTGGTGATTAACCCACTGAGCTGAGGAGTCCATTGAACCTCTGTGAAAGATTCAACAGTAACATTAGAACCGGTGCTTCAGTGAGAATTAAAGTTATTAGCCGCAAAAAAAGTGTTGCCATTTTACTGTTGAATATCAGCCCATAGCCTTGCTTTTATTGATCTTACAGAATTCTCTCTTCAAAATGATATCCAAGATATATCTCATTTTAGGATATTAAGACAATTCATACAGACAGTTTTATAAGTCATTATTACACGTAGAATAACAACAACTCTTTACATCAAGGTTCACTTAAGATAAATTATTTTACATTTTAGCAGACACTCTTATCCAGAGCGACTTACAGTAGTGAGTCAAATCAAATCAAATCAAATGTATTTATATAGCCCTTCGTACATCAGCTGAAATCTCAAAGTGCTGTACAGAAACCCAGCCTAAAACCCCAAACAGCAAGCAATGCATGTGAAAGAAGCACGGTGGCTGGGAAAAACTCCCTAGGAAAAACTCCTGAGAAAGGCCAAAAACCTAGGAAGAAACCTAGAGAGGAACCAGGCTATGAGGGGTGGCCAGTCCTCTTCTGGCTGTGCCGGGTGGATATTATAACAGAACATGGTCAAGATGTTAAAATGTTCGTAAATGACCAGCATGGTCAAATAATAATAATCATAGTAATTGTCGAGGGTGCAACAAGCACGTCCGGTGAACAGGTCAGGGTTCCGTAGCCGCAGGCAGAACAGTTGAAACTGGAGCAGCAGCATGGCCAGGTGGACTGGGGACAGCAAGGAGTCATCATGCCAGGTAGTCCTGAGGCATGGTCCTAGGGCTCAGGTCCTCCGAGAGAAAGAAAGAAAGAGAGAAAGAGAGAATTAGAGAGAGCATATTTACATTCACACAGGACACCGGATAAGACAAGAGAATACTCCAGATGTAACAGACTGACCCTAGCCCCCCGACACATAAACTACTGCAGCATAAATACTGGAGGCTGAGACAGGAGGGATCAGAAGACACTGTGGCCCCATCCGATGATACCCCCGGACAGGGCCAAACAGGCAGGATATAACCCCACCCACTTTGCCAAAGCACAGCCCCCACACCACTAGAGGGATATCTACAACCACCAACTTACCGTCCGTACATTTTCGTACTTTTAAGTACAGGTCCCTCAATGGGTATCAAGCATTGCAAGCGTCATGCTCTACTAACTGAACCACACAGAACCTAAAGTGTTAATAAGCATTAAAAATGTTACTCTTTGCAAAATGTTCAATTGTGTCATTTTACTGAAATGGAACATATATCTCGGGAAACTGTATAGGCTAAGTAAGGTATTGAACTCCCTTAACCTATTTACAGTTGAATTCAGAAGTTTACATACACTTAGGTTGGAGTCATTAAAACTCGTTTTTCAACCAATCCACAAATTTCTTGTTAACAAACTATAGTTTTGGCAAGTCGGTTAGGACATCTACTTTGTGCATGACACAAGTCATTTTTCCCAACAATTGTTTACAGACAAATTATTTCACTGTATCAAAATTCCAGTGGGTCAGAAGTTTACATACACTAAGTTGACTGTGCCTTTAAACAGCTTGGAAAATTCCAGAAAATGATTTCATGGCTTTAGAAGCTTCTGATAGGCTAATTGACATCATTTGAGTCAATTGGAGGTGTACCTGTGGATGTATTTCAAAGCCTACCTTCAAACTCAGTGCCTCTTTGCTTGACATCATGGGAAAATCAAAAGAAATAAGCCAAAACCTCGGAAAAAAATGGTAGACCTCCACAAGTCTGGCTCATCCTTGGGAGCAATTTCCAAACGCCTGAAGGTACCACGTTCATCTGTACAAGCAAATGTACCCAAGTATAAACACCATGGGACCACGCAGCTGTCCTACCGCTCAGGAAGGAGACGCATTCTGTCTCCTAGAGATGATTTAGATGATTTACGTCATTTAGCAGACGCTCTTATCCAGAGCAACTTACAAATTGGTGCATTCACCTTATGATATCCAGTGGAACAACCACTTTACAATAGTACATCTATATCTTTTTTTTTGCAACCTTTTGATTGCTAGCCCAACGCTCTATCCACAAGGCTACCCTGCCACCCCAGGCTACCCTGCCACCCCAGATGAACATACTTTAGTGTGAAAAGTGCAAATCAATCTCAGAACAACAGCAAAGGACCTTGTGAAGATGCTGGAGGAAACAGGTACAAAATTATCTATATCCACAGTAAAACAAGTCCTATATCGACATAACCTGAAAGGCTGCTCAGCGAGGAAGAAGCCACTGCTCCAAAACCGCCATAAAAAAGCCAGACTGCGGTTTGCAACTGCACATGGGGACAAAGATCGTACTTTTTGGAGAAATGTCCTCTGGTCTGATGAAACAGAAATAGAACTGTTTGGCCATAATGACCATTGTTATGTTTGGAGGAAAAAGGGGGAGGCTTGCAAGCCGAAGAACACCATCACAACCGTGAATCACGGGGGTGGCAGCATCATGTTGTGGGGGTGCTTTGCTTCAGGAGGGACTGGTGCCCTTCACAAAATAGATGGCATCATGTGGAGGGACAATTATGTGGATATATTGAAGCAACATCTCAAGACATCAGTCAGGAAGTTAAAACTTGGTCACAAATGTGTCTTCCAAATGGACAATGACCCCAAGCATACTTCCAAAGTTGTGGCAAAATGGCTTAAGGACAACAAAGTCAAGGTATTGGAGTGCCCATCCCAAAGCCCTGACCTCAATCCCAAAGAAATTTGGGGGCAGAACTGGAAAAGCGTGTGCGAGCAAGGAGGCCTACAAACCTGACTCAGTTACACCAGCTCTGTCAGGAGGAATGGGGCAAAATTCACCCAACTTATTGTGGGAAGCTTGTGGAAGGCTACCCAAAACGTTTGACCCAAGTTAAACAATTTAAAGGCAATGCTACAAATACTAATTGAGTGTATGTAAACTTCTGACCCAGTGGGAATGTGATGAAAGAAATAAAAGCTGAAATAAATCATCGCTCTACCGTTATTCTGACATTTCACATTCTTAAAATAAAGTGGTGATCCTAACTGACCTAAGACAGGGAATCTTTACTCTGATTAAATGTCAGGAATTGTGAAAAACTGAGTTTAAATGTTTTTGGCTAAGGTGTATGTAAACTTCCGACTTTAACTGTATATTCTTCCTCTGTGTGGTACTATCTTGCTGTAGTGAGAAGATGTTGAAACAGGCTGAGGTAGTCGAGGCATAATTAGTAATCTGCCGTGGACACGTCAGCTCATGTTAGTGTTTCACTTTTAATTCCTTTTGTCTGTTCTCCGCCGCTAGCCTTTCCCCTCGTTTCGTGCAGCCGTGTGTGTGTGTGTGTGTGTGTGTGTCTGTGTGTGTGTGTGTATTTGTGTGAGTTTCCTCTATGCACCTGTTTACCATTCCCTTTTCTGCTTTGGCCTCCTGCTTTTTGTCCTTCCTCTATTTTGGATTTATAAAATGGAGGAAATGTTGAATCAGGTTGGAGACTCATTCATCGCAGTAATGTGTGGACCAGACGGCGGGCTAGTCAGCCGTGCGTGTGTGTATGAAAGAGTTGGTGTAGCTGTGTCAGTCTGTATTGTGAATATAATACTCTTGATAAATACTGTATGTGCCTGATTGTGTGATATAAAACTTGCGTATGGGAGTGTGTGTATCATGTGTGTCATCCAATGGTGTGTCCACATGTGTTCATGTCAGTTTGTGTGCATGCCTTGGGAGGAATGTGTGTATGTGTATGCAAATACTGTGTGTGTGTGTGTGTGTGTGTGTGTGTGTGTGTGTGTGTGTGTGTGTGTGTGTGTGTGTGTGTGTGTGTGTGTGTGTGTGTGTGTGTGTGTGTGTGAGTACACATGTGTATGTACTGTGTGCGTTGTGTGTGTGTGTGTGTTGTGTATGTGTGTAGATGTGCGTCTCAGGCAGGGGCGATGTGATATGAAGGCAGATGAAAGGTGCTTTGAGGGAAACCCATAACACTCCCTCTCTCTCCCTCTCTCACCATTCTCTCTCTCTGTCCATTCTCTCCCAGTCCACATCTCTCTCTATCTATCTCACTCACCCTCACTCCCTCCCTCCCTCCCCATCTCTCTCTCCATTCTCTCTCTCTCTGTCCATCCTCTCCCCCATCCACATCGCTCTCCACAATTCTCTCTGTCTCTCTCTCCCCCTCTCTCTCCCCCTCTCTCTCTCCCTCTCTCTCTCTATCACTCTATGGCTCGCCTCAGTGCCAGTGTTGGCTGAACTCTCACTTTCCCCAGATGCGCGGTTGGCAGGGCTGTACTGAAGGACGACACATCGGGCATGTGAATTAGTCTGGAAGAGGGAGGGGAGACATCCCTAGAAATCAGGGATCGCTCTGCCCATGGATTAAAGGCTACATTAGGTACATGTGACACATCAGTCAGTGTATAATGCAATATCACACACCATATGGGTTGTTATTGAGTTATTACATACTTATTCATGTGTTATTACATGCTTATTGATGTGTAATAACATATTAATAAACACTTTGAGGTGTTATTAGCTCAGGTATGTCTTTAGAGATGGGACTCGTATTAATAGTATAATGTGCCTGAGATGATTGAATGGTAATAAAACTTGCAAAGTTTAACAGTTTTGAATCCATTCATTTTAATTTGTGTTAGTTTCTGTATTTATTTCATCTTTATCAATCCAGTGAAGCATCTTTGTGATCAAGTCAATGGTAACAGCCTTTGTAAAGGGTACCTAATTTTGTTAAAACTTTGTAAAGTTTTACCAAATCCACCTTGGCACGATACCATCCCTTTTCTGTTGGTTCTCTTCTGTCACACTACTCTACTCTAAGATGGAAGCACAACTTAGTCCAACTGAGCAGTGGGGTTCAGGTGTGACTTGCAGTATGGGTTGCTGCCGGCGGCCATTTTAGCTAATACTATCTCAGCTGTAACACATGGCTGACGGATGATAGCTGTTGTTCCTTTTTCTGTTTGTCACGCTATGTCGGCCCAATAGAGCAGCGACACGGGGCTATGGACACATATTGCACTGTATATGGTGTTGCTGTGTTGTAATGTTGTTTTTTAATCCACTTCTGCACAAATGTAATGTGAACATTGTTATAGTATAGGCTTATGCCCATACTGCTGCACCGACAAGGGTTGTGTAACAGCATTGAGAGAAGCACACTTGTGAAATTACATAACTCAGTTTCTGGGTTAGGGTTTCTATGTATTAGCAGTTGTGGGCCCATTACAGTCCTCGACAACAGACACAGCAATGTCCTCATCTCCCTTAGGGCATGTACGTTAGGTCACTTCATTATGCTGTTGAGCCCCTATCATTGCTGTTCACTCACACTCATAGATACACAGAAAGAAACAGAGAGAGAGAGAGAGAGAAAGAGAGAGACAAACAGACAAATGGATATACAGATAAATAGTTTGTGTAAATATAACTATAAAAAAGTGTGTACTCTGTAGAAATGCCAGTGTCTGAGATGAACTATCATTTGGGTCATGATCATTAACAAACTAACTTGAAACACAAATCCGTTTGTGCATTTTTATTTGACTATTGTCTCCATTCCAGTCTTGCTCTTACTTGTAATTTCAAAACTACTCCTCTCAATGGACCCAAAGCTATTTAACCAAATCAATGAAGCATGAATTAATTCACCTTTTTTAAATGGAATTCTCACAGATTGAATGTTGAATACACTCTTCCTCCATGTTAGACTCTGCGTTTTCATCCCAAATGGAACCCTGTTTCCTATAGGGCACTTCTTTTGACCAGTCAAAAGTAGGGCACTATGTAGGGAAAAAAGTCCCATTTAGGACACGGTCTGCATATCTCAAATGTGCCCGACTCCCTCAAACCAGAGCAGAATTGTCTAATTGTAATTCACTGGCCATTGTTTGGAGAGGTTGTGTGGCTTGTTTGCTATTGATTTATACTTTACTGTGCACAAATCAGAGCAATTGTTTCGAAGTATGCAGGGAAATCAATACCCCTAGCTTAGGGCTGGTCTTTACTGCATGCCTCTCAATGGCTCCAATTTATGTTTTAATTATGATGATCTACTCAGAAGTTTGAAGCTCGTCATCGGTTCTCCGACTTTACCTCGTAATTAGCCTTAACATGGCTGGGTGTTACGTGCTGTACTTCATGTTGTCACGAACTGCATGTGGATTCGTTTGACTTATTGGCACTAATCACACCTCTGTAAGTCTCAAGAGTAGCATCTTGTTTATTGGATGGTTTATGATTGGAGAGGATTTATGCTAGACTGTTAATTTGTAATGAAATACTGTTGGGATCAGTGAAGTCTCATTCTTGGAAGAGTGTCTGGTCCGGTCCCATATTCATACTTTGAAACACTTTCTGAATAAGGGCCCTGATTGTGGGTTGGACAACAATGGAGCAACCTTCTTTCAACTGAATTTGAGGAAAGCGTTTGACTGTCAGTGCTTAACAAGTAAGAGCTAGGGTATTTATACAGCAATGGGATGGCGTCATCCAACATCCAACTCTGTTCACGTGAACGACTCTTTATGGTCCACCTGTCAATCATCAAAGGAGCTTATCAATATAGTAGGAAAACAACCATATAACTGTCATCTCCATCTTCACCTCCATCTCATTGGACAAGGTGGCTCCGAGACAGATTGTATGTCCCCTCTATCTTTATTCGAGATAGCTTATGCCATTAGGAGTGATTGCCCAACTCACTACTCTGCTGTGGATGTGGCTGCTGCTGGTTGAGCTGAAAGCAGTAAATTCTTTTGAGGCGTATAACTAAGATATATCAATAAAACTGCAGTAACTCTTACTCCTGCTTCTCACGGTGGTGTGTGTGTGTGTGTGTGTGTGTGTGTGTGTGTGTGTGTGTGTGTGTGTGTGTGTGTGTGTGTGTGTGTGTGTGTGTGTGTGTGTGTGTGTGTGTGGATGGTGGTGGTTTGGTGGGTGATTCGGTGTGTGTGTATTTGAAGGTAGCAGCTACTCTTCATGGTGTCCAGCAAAAATGAAGGTAGTAATATACATCATAATACAATATTTAAACATTAAAATACATTTTACAACAGATTTCACAATACATTAAGTGTGTGTCCTCTGGCCACTACTCTACTACAACACACAATGCAGGTGTATGTATGTGTGTAGTGTGTATGTTATTTGTGTTTGTACCTGTGTGTGTGTGACTCTTCACAGTCCTCGCTGTTCCATATGGAGTATTTGTATCTGTTTTTTAAATCAGATTTTACTGCTTGTGGGAGTTACTTGATGTGGAATAGAGTTCAATGTCGTCATGGCTCTATGTAGTACTGTGCACCTCCCATAGTCTGTTCTGGACTTGGGGACTGTGAAGAGACCTCTGGTGGCAAGTCTTGTGGGGTATGCATGGGTGTCTGAGCTGTGTGCTAGTAGTTTAAAAACAGACAGCTCGGTGCATTCAACATGTCAATACCTCTCACAAATACAAGTAGTGATGAAGTCAATATCTTCTCTACTTTGAGCAAGGAGAGACTGACATGCATACTATTAATGTTTGCTGTACGTGTACATTTAATGGTCAGCCGTGCTGCCCTGTTCTGGGCCAGTTGTACATTTCCCATGTCCCTCTTTGTGGCACCTGACCATGCGACTGGGCAGTAGCCTAGGTGCAACAAAACTATGGCCTGTAGGTCCAGCCTTGTTGATATTGTTGTTAAGATGGAAGAGCAGTGCTTTATTATGGACAGACCTCTTCCCATCTTAGCTACTGTTTACATTCCAGGGTTACTCCAAGCAGTTTAGTCTCCTCAACTTGCTCAATTTCCAAATTATTCATTACAATATTTAGTTGAGGTTTAGGGTTTAGTGAATGATTTGTCCAAAATACAATGCTTTTAGTTTTTTAAATATTTCAGACTAACTTATTTCTGGCCACTCATTCTGAAACTGATTTCAGCTCTTTGTTTAGTGATTTCACTCGTTATAGTAGCTGACGTGTGTAGTGTTGAGTCATCTGCGTACATAGACACACAGCATTTACTCAGAGCTAGTGGCAGGTCATTGGTAAAGATTGAAAAAAGTAAGGGGCCTAGACAGCTGCCCTGCGGAATGTCTGATTCTACTTGGATTATGTTGGAGAGGCCATTAAATAACACCTTCTGTGTTCTGTTAGACAGGTAACTCCCAATCCACAATATAGCAGGGGGTGTAAAGCCATAACATATACATTTTTCCATCAGCATAAAATGATCAATAATGTCAAAAGCCGCACTGAAGTCTAACAAAAAGCTCCCACAATCTTTTTATTATAAATTTCTCTTAGCCAATCATCCGTAATTTGTGTCAGAGCTGTTTATGTTGAGTGCCCTTCCCTGTATCTGGTCAAACACAATTTTTTCAAAAAGTTTACAAAGGGTTGGTAACAAGCTGATTGGTCAGCTATTTGAGCCAGTAAATGGTGCTTTACTATTCTTGGGGAGCGGAATTACTTTTGCTTCCCTCCAAGCCTGAGTGCACATACTTTTTTATAAGCTTAGATTGAAGAGATGGCAAATAGTAGTGGCAATATCGTCCGCTGTCATCCTCCGTAATTGTCCATCCAAGTTGTCAGACCCAGGTGGCTTGTCATTGTTGATAGACAACAACAATAAAAATCACCTCTTCCAACCTCATTTTACAGAATTCCAAATTACAATGCTTGTCGTTCATAATTTGGTCAGTTATACTTGGATGTATAGGTTTGGCGTTTGTTGCTGGCTAGGGATGCACCGAGACGACATTTTTGACCGATACCGATATCTGATATTTTCCTTGACAAAAAACTTGATACCGATACCGATAACCAATATAAAAAAATGTTGCAGCCTTTTAAGCATTCTAGTACAGTTAAATAGTGGAATCACACACACACACACACACACACACACACACACACACACACACACACACACACACACACACACACACACACACACACACACACACACACACACACACACACACTGACCTAAAATGTATTTTGTTGGCATTTAATGGCGTCAATACATTATCTACCTACGTTATATAGGTATGCGCGTCAGCTTTGACATCGGTTTTGCACATCGGTGTTAAACTCGACATCGGGCCGATAACATTGCTGGCATTTTTAGCTAATATCAGCCAATTCCGATATGCTTACCGATATATCGTGCATCCCTATTGCTGCCATGTCATGCCTATGTTTGCTAATATTGCCAATGAAAAAAATAATGAAAGTAGTTGGCAATTGTTGTGGAAATTCTTACACAGGGACACTCGAAGTCAATCTTAAATGAACCATTGTTTATTGTCATTGCGCTGGAGAGGTTCCAGCCAACTCAATGCACCATAGTACACATGTCAATCAGGAGCTCTGCCTGGGCAGACCCAGCAGTTGTCTTATATACGGCTATACACAGACAAGTTATACTTGCATGATTTAGCATAATGAATTAATCATTACCGTTTTGTTTCATCCATGTGACAGACCATTACTGGTTCATAACATGTGACAGACCAATACCTCACGAGGCTTCTTTCTCTCTAAGCTGAGACCTTGAAACTGAGATATCTTTTGTTCGTTCTCAAAACAAGATCTGGGCATACTGACGAATTGCAGCTACTGATAGTGAGGCTTTGTACAGTCAGTCACTTGCATGAACACAGAAATTGGTTTATAGAACAGCACATGAATCGAACAGAGACATTGGGTATAAGAAAGGCACAAACATAAAAATGTCCCTTATACAATATCAGTGGGTTTTGTGATGAATCTGATTCAATGAATGATGGCAGTGAGTTTTCCTTTTTGCCCATGATTTCATTTAAGGTGCTCCAAAGCTTTTTACTATCATTCTTTCAAATTATTTATCTATGTTTCATAGTATACAGTGTGTTCGGAAAGTATTCAGAACCCTTGACTTTTTCCACATTTTGTTACATTACAACCTTATTCTAAAATCGATTAAATTGTATTTTTCCTCATCAATCTACATACAATATCCCATAATGACAAAGCAAAAACAGGTTTTTAGAGATTTTTGCTTATTTTATAAAACATCTAAAACTGAAATATCACATTTACATAAGTATTCAGACCCTCTACTCAGTACTTTGTTGAAGAACCTTTGGCAGTGATTACAGCCTTGAGTGTTCTTGGGTATGACGCTACAAGTTTGGCACACCTGTATTTGGGGAGTTTCTCCCATTCGTCTCTGCAGATCCTCTCAAGCTCTGTCACGTTGGATGGGGAGAGTCACTGCACAGCTATTTTCAGGTCTCTCCAAGGATGTTCGATCGGGTTAAAGTCCGGATTGGGCCACTCAAGGACATTTAAAGACTTGTCCCAAAGCCACTTCTGCGTTGTCTTGGCTGTGTGCTTAGGGTCGTTGTCCTGTTGGAAGGTGAACCTTCACCTCAGTCTGAGGTCCTGAGCGCTCTGAAGCAGGTTTTCATCAAGGATCTATCTGTACTTTGCTCCGTTCATCTTTCCCTCGATCCTGACTAGTCTCCCAGTCCCTGCTGCTGAAAAACATTCCCACAGCATGATGCTGCCACCACCATGTTTCACCGTAGGGATGGTGCCAGGTTTCCTCCAGACGTGATGCTTGACATTCAGAGTCATTTAAGTGCCTTTTGGTAAACTCCAAGTGGGCTGTCGTGCCTTTTACTGAGGAGTGGCTTCCGTCTGGCCACTCTACCATAAAGGCCTGATTGGTGGAGTGCTGCAGAGATGGTTGTCCTTCTGGAAGGTTCTCCCATCTCCACAGAGGAACTTTGGAACTCTGTCAGAGTGCTCAGTTTGGCTGGGCGGCCAGCTCTAGGAAATGTCTTGGTGGTTCCAAACTTCTTCCTTTTAAGAATGATGGAGGCCACTGTGTTCTTGGGGACCTTCAATGCTGCATAAATGTTTTGGAACCCTTCCCCAGATCTGTGCATCGACACAATCCTGTCTCGGAGCTCTACGGACAATTCCTTCATCCTCATGGCTTGGTTTTTGCTGTGACATGCACTGCCAACTGTGGAACCTTATCTAGACAGGTGTGTGCCTTTCCAAATCATTTCCAATCAATTGAATTTACCACAGGCGGACTCCAATCAAGTTGTAGAAACTTCTCAAGGATGATCAAGGATGATCAATCGAGTCTCATAGCAAAAGGTCTGAATACTAATGTAATCTTTCAGCCAGATGTAATGCCAGTAGCCTGCTGAATCTCCCACAGTGGTACCGGGCCTGAAATAATTTGCCGCTTTTTGGAAACGTTCAGAGCTAGAATCAGTGCTATAAAATCAGTTTTCAGCAGTTCCGAGCTAGCCCTCCTAATGTCCTAATGTCCCCACATGGACGATGACAATGTGAGCCCCCGGCATCTGTCATAGAATGGTAGGAAGCAGCCATGCAATGTCCTGTACTCGTGCTCCGGGATAGCACAGGGTTTTTGCCCCGGGAACCGAGAGGTCTCTCGTTCAGTGTGTGTGCGTGTGTGTGTGTGTGTCAAAGTGGACCTGAACCTCTCACACAAAGTATACACCACACACTCAGCCTGTGAAGTTACTACAGAGTCTTATTGCAGTCGAGTCAATGGGCCTCTTGTGAAATCTGCAATGTTCCTTTAACAACAATGTTCTATTAACTTGTCATTGGCGAGAATGTAGTTTGTGATTTTTTTATTGAGTAGTGTGCCTATAAAGTAATGTTAATCAATGCCTTATACAGTATACCTAGTAAATGAGTGGTGTAGTTATAGATAATAACACAAGGTAACACAATTAGCTATATTAGGCTGTAATTGTTCAAATGTGGTATATGACAGTTAGGTAAAGAAATAGTTGTCTTCACACATTGCAGTAAAGCATTTGAGTTTGTGCCCAGAAACATTTCAAACATGCACTTTCACAGAAATATCCCAAGTGATTCTGTTTTACCCCAGGTACCTTCAAATACCAGCGTGGATATAACAGAGCCCCATTATGAGCTGCTTGTCCAGCCTCTAAAACTTCCCAGCTGTATCTTTGTACAGTGCAGGAAGAATCCTACAGTATCTGTCAAACAACAGCTGGCACCGGCAACGTGGTTCGGAGGCTACGGACGAGTGAATCATCTAAATCAAGACACTGACAGCACTTTAGCAAGCTGTGTTTCATAAGAGTCTGTCTCTTGTCTTTTATATGGAGAAATGAATGAAGGATCATGTTATTATGTCTCCCATTTGGCTGGTAGAGGTGTCCTCCCTGTGGTGGCAAACACATTGGGAAGTTTGAAGGATGGTTTAATGGAAAAAGACAAACTGTTGGAATAGATGTATTCTCCAAAACAGTTCAGTTATCATAGACTTTTAAAGAATGAATGGTGACAGCTACCAAGGAAATGCTTTGCATGTAATGCATTCAGGATATAAGCTCTCAAAGACCTTAGGAGTAGTTTCACTATTATACCACACCTGTTTCGTATTGTATCATGAATACATGTACAGCCATAATTCATTATAAAGATCGCTTTGCGTGTCATGAAGGCTTATAAGTCTTTCTAGAACACACTAAGTATTTTTTACACGAGGGCGGCTCAACGAATCAATCAAGTCTGGCAATCTACATTATCAATCAATCACTCTAGCTGGCCCGGTTCAATTCCAACCGAACACACCCCTCCTTTTCTCTATCTCCCATATCCCCTTTGAAAAAGCTAGCCAGAGTGATTAACGATCACTATAGCGAGGAGACTGACCCTTCTTCCCTTCCTTCCTGCTTCGGACCTTCTCATATCCTAAAGCCCAGCACTGGGGGCGGAGCTTATCAGCTACAGGGGATCAGGCAATCTCTTCCACTTCAAACCGGGAGTCCATTGTGTCCGACCGCTGTCTGGATAATCTGTGTGGCTAGCCGACAGATCTGCCTCGCACACACACACACAGACATACAGGTTCACACGTTCACACACACATCTGATGGGGTCAAGCACAATAACGGGATCACGAGGAGAGATGGAGGTCCGGGTCTGGGGCTTGTTAAAGAAAAGGAGAGAGGGGATGGAGAGGATAGAAGCAGAGGGGATGAAAGAGAGAAGGGACTGGTATTAGGTGTGATTGAGCGCTTGTCAGGGGGTTTTGGCGAAACGGAGCTGAGCCGGCGATTAAGATGAGGGAGGAGATTGTGTGTTGGTACACACACGCAGACACAAACCCATACACACTCACCAGTGGTGGTTGGTGCCGTTTAAGATGAGGGAGGACGATAACCATTTTTATGAGCATGGCCTTATTTCTATTACAGCATATTGGATGACTGTCATTCATATTCCATTCACCCAGCTCAATGTAACATCGATAGGTTTAAGCTACTACATTATACTCAAATGTTCCCTATACAGATCATGAGGTTGCTACAACCTAGCCTACGAATGATAGTTTACAACGTAGGTGCACAGGTTGAGATAAAAAAATGTTTAGTCAAGCTGACAAAGTGACACATTCAATACCACCTTGCACACTCTTGCCTGCATCTATCTGATCTAGGGTGTAATAATTAGTCCAACAGTTGCAAATTGGACAAATTCAGGTATGTTTATCCCCGTTTCATTCCGTTTGCTTCCATTTAAGAAATGTTTTTCAACAGAATCGGCAGAATGAATACACCCCTGATCACACGCAAACACAGTTCCCTTTCACAGCAGCCACATACAAAGAGTATGAACATTTTGCTCATTGTATAATTCCTTCTCGCTGTCACGTCTGATTTGGACTGGCGGATAGGCGGAATCAAATGCAGGAGACAGAGGTGCTGGAGGTGAGTGTCTTTTAATAAAAACGAACACACACAAACGCCCAAAAGCACAGGGCGCTATACAAAGTTCGCCTGGGAGAAACACTTTCCCATAAAACACAAAATATAATACAAAGGCAAGGAGCGCAGCCCGGTAAATCCTTCCCGTATAATTGTCGCTAACACAACGTGGACAATAAACAATCCCGCACAAAATCCCAACTGAAAACACACATTAAATAAGTCCCCACTAATGACATACACAAAACAGGTGCGGAACAGACAGACAAAACTAAACGACACAGAAACAACGATCGGTGGCAGCTAATAGGCCGGCGACGACGACCGCCGAGCGCCGCCCGACCGAGGAGGGGCGCCACTCTCGTTGGATCCTGTGACACTCGCATCTATATGCTCCCCTCCTCTCAACTTTTCCCTTCCCTTGTGGACTTCAGTGTACAACACATGAGCTGTCTGTGACCAGGCAAAAAAAAAACTTTCCAAACAAACCTTTATATCATAACCGCTAACTGCAAAACACAGCTTACATCGTTGTCACCATATTAGCTAACGACATTAGTAATGTCAAAGTCAACATAGCTACTAGAATTAACGCATTATTATAAACTGGGTGTTTTGAGCACTGAATGCTTATTGGCTGACAGCCGTGGTATATCAGACCGTAAACCACGTGTATGACAAAACATGTATTTTTACTGCTCTAATTACGTTGGTAACCAGTTTATAATAGCAATAAGGCACCTCGTGGGTTTATGGTACATGGCCAATATAACACCGATAAGGGCTGTATCCAGGCACTCCGCGTTGTGTCTTGTATTAGAACAGCCCTTAGCTGTGGTATATTGGCCATATACCACACCCCCCGTGCCTTATTGCTTAAGTATACCCGCTACAATCATGCAGTACAGAGTACAGTCAGCAAGAAGTTTAGCAGTTACACCGGCGGGCAATAAATTAATAAAACCAAAAGCTTACATTGACATGGAAGAGTTGCCGTGTTGGATAACCATAGCCAGCTAGTTAAATTAGCATCCCTTTATCTGAGCCGGGTGTTTGAGTAGGCTAAACCAGCTCGCTGCATTCACTAGCTAAGTAAGTGAAATTGAAAGGGAAAAAAAATACAAGGAAATATAGCTATATCTCTCTTTCTTGTTTCTCCTTAATTTTTGAAAAAAATGATTTGTTCAAAACTGTTCAACTGTTCTCTTTCTCTCTCTTTGTGTCAACTACTCACCACATTTTATGCACTGCAGTATTAGCTAGCTTTAAATTATGCTTTCAGTACTAGATTCATTCTCTGATCCTTTGATTGGGTGGACAACATGCCAGTTCATGCTGCAAGAGCTCTGATAGGTTGGAAGACTTCCTCTGGAAGTTGTCATAATTACTGTGTAAGTCTATGGAAGGGAGTGAGAACCATGAGCCTCCTAGGTTTTGTATTGAAGTCAATGTACCCAGAGGAGGATGGAAACTAGTTGTCCTCCAGCTACACCATGGTGCTACCCTACAGAGTGCTGCTGAGGCTACTATAGACCTTCATTGCAAAACAGTGTGTTTTAATAAATTATTTGGTGATGTGAATATTTTTAGTATAGTTTTATCTAAAAATGATATGAAATTCAATGAGGAGGATGGTCCTCCCCTTCTTCCTCTGAGGAGCCTCCACTGACACACACTCTCTCTTTCTCACATTACACACACACACACACACACACACACACACACACACACACACACACACACACACACACACACACACACACACACACACACACACACACACACACACTCAAACGCAACAACCAAACACAATTACCTTCAACTACCTTATAAAGTTAATTAAATATACCACCAAATTAAATGCCCAATCAAACAGCCCTGCACATTTAAAAAAATATATATAATATTTCACCTTTGTTTAACCAGGTAGGCAAGTTGAGAACAAGTTCTCATTTACAACTGCGACCTGGCCAAGATAAAGCAAAGCAGTTCGACACATATAACAACACAGAGTTACACATGGAGTAAAACAAACATACAGTCAATAATACAGTAGAAAAATAAGTCTATATACAATGTGAGCAAATGAGGTGAGATAAGGGAGGTAAAGGCAATACATAGGCCATGGTGGTGAAGTAAATACAATATAGCAATTAAAACACTGGAATGGTAGATTTGACAGTAGATGAGTGTGCAAAGTAGAAATACTGGGGTGCAAAGGAGCAAAATAAATAAATAAGTAAATGCAGTAGGGGAAGAGGTAGTTGTTTTGGCTATTTATAGATGGGCTATGTACAGGTGCAGTGATCTGTGAGCTGCTCTGACAATTGGTGCTTAAAGCTAGTGAGGGAGATAAGTGTTTCCAGTTTCAGAGATTTTTGTAGTTTGTTCCAGTCATTGGCAGCAGAGAACTGGAAGGAGAGGCAGCCAAAGGAGGAATTGGCTTTGGGGGTGACCAGTGAGATATACCTGCTGGAGCGCGTGCTACGGGTGGGTGCAGCTATGGTGACCAGCGAGCAGAGATAAGGCGGGACTTTACCTAGCAGGGTCTTGTAGATGACCTGGAGCCAGTGGGTTTGGCGACGAGTATGAAGCGAGGGCCAGCCAACGAGAGCGTACAGGTCGCAGTGGTGAGTAGTATATGGGGCTTTGGTGACAAAACGGATGGCCCTGTGATAGACCGCATCCAATTTGTTGAGTAGGGTGTTGGAGGCTATTTTGTAAATGACATCGCCAAAGTTGACGATCGGTAAGATGGTCAGTTTTACGAGGGTATGTTTGGCAGCATGAGTGAAGGATGCTTTGTTGCGAAATAGGAAGCCAATTCTAGATTTAACTTTGGATTGGAGATGGTTTACGTGAGTCTGGAAGGAGAGTTTACAGTCTAACCAGACACCTAGGTATTTGTAGTTGTCCACATATTCTAAGTCAGAACTGTCCAGAGTAGTGATGCTGGACGGGCGGGCAGGTGCAGGCAGCGATCGGTTGAAGAGCATGCATTTAGTTTTACTTGTATTTAAGAGCAGTTGGAGGCCACGGAAGGAGAGTTGTATGGCATTGAAGCTCGTCTGGAGGGTTGTTAACACAGTTTCCAAAGAAGGGCCAGAAGTATACAGAGTGGTGTCGTCTGCGTAGAGGTGGATTAGAGACTCACCAGCAGCAAGAGCGACATCATTGATATATACAGAGAAGAGAGTCAGCCCAAGAATTGAACCCTGTGGCACCCCCATAGAGACTGCCAGAGGCCCAGACAACAGGCCCTCAGATTTGACACACTGAACTCTGACGGAGAAGTAGTTGGTGAACCAGTCGAGGCAATCATTTGAGAAACCAAGGCTGTTGAGTCTGCCGATGAGGATGTGGTGATTGACAGAGTCGAAAGCCTTGGCCAGGTCAATGAATACAGCTGCACAGTCCTGTTTCTTATTGATGGCGGTTAAGATATTGTTTAGGACCTTGAGCGTGGCTGAGGTGCACCCATGACCAGCTCTGAAACCAGATTGCATAGCGGAGAAGGTACGATGGGATTCGAAATGGTCGGTGATCTGTTTGTTAACTTGGCTTTCGAAGACCTTAGAAAGGCAGGGTAGGATAGATATAGGTCTGTAGCAGTTAGGGTCAAGAGTGTCCCCCCTTTGAAGAGGGGGATGACCGCAGCTGCTTTCCAATCTTTGGGAATCTCAGACGACACGAAAGAGAGATTGAACAGGCTAGTAATAGGGGTTGCAACAATTTTGTCAGATAATTTTAGAAAGAAAGGGACTAGATTGTCTAGCCCAGCTGATTTGTGGGGGTCCAGATTTTGCAGCTCTTTCAAAACATCAGCTGACTGGATTTGGGAGAAGGAGAAATGGGGAAGGCTTGAGCGAGTAGCTGTGGGGGTGTAGTGCTGTTGATCGGGGTAGGGGTAGCCAGGTGGAAAGCATGGCCAGCCGTAGAAAAATGCTTATTGAAATTCTCAATTATAGTGGATTTATCGGTGGTGACAGAGTTTCCCATCCTCAGTGGAGTGGGCAGCTGGGAGGAGGTGCTCTTATTCTCCATGGACTTCACAATGTCCCATAACTTTTTTGAGTTTGTGTTGCAGGGAGCAAATTTCTGCTTGAAAAAGCTAGCCTTGGCTTTTCTAACTGCCTGTGTATATTGGTTTCTAACTTCCCTAAAAAGGTGCATTTCACTGGGGCTGTTCGATGCTAATGCAGAACGCCACAGGATGTTTTTGTGTTGGTTAAGGGCAGTCAGGTCTGGAGAGAACCAAGGGCTATATCTGTTCCTGGTTCTACATTTCTTGAATGGGGCATGCTTATTTAAGATGGTGAGGAAGGCATTTAAAAAAAATAACCAGGCATCCTCTACTGATGGGATGAGGTCGATATCCTTCCAGGATACCCGGGCCAGGTCGATTAGAAAGGCCTGCTCGCTGAAGTGTTTCAGGGAGCGTTTGATAGTGATGAGTGGAGGTTGTTTGACCGCTGACCCATTACGGATGCAGGCAATGAGGCAGTGATCGCTGAGATCTTGGTTGAAAACAGCAGAGGTGTATTTAGAGGGCAAGTTGGTTAGGATGAAATCTATGAGGGTGCCCGTGTTTACGGCATTGGGGTTGTACCTGGTAGGTTCATTGATAATTTGTGTGAGATTGAGGGCGTCAAGCTTAGATTGTAGGATGGCCGGGGTGTTAAGCATGTCACAGTTTAGGTCACCTAGCAGCACGAGCTCGGAAGATAGATGGGGGGCAATCAGTTCACATATGGTATCCAGAGCACAGCTGGGGGCAGAGGGTGGTCTATAGCAGGCGGCAACGGTGAGTTACTTGTTTTTAGAGAGGTGGATTTTTAAAAGTAGAAGTTCAAATTGTTTGGGTGTAGACCTGGATACTAGGACAGAACTCTGCATGCTCTCTCTGCAGTAGATTATCATTCTATCTTGTCTGAAAATGTTGTAGTTAGGGATGGAGATTTCAGAGTTATTGGTGGTCTTCCTAAGCCAGTATTCATACACGGCTAAGACATCCGGGTTGGCAGAGTGTGCTAAAGCAGTGAATAAAACAAAGTTAGGGAGGAGGCTTCTAATGTTAACATGGATGAAACCAAGGTTTTTACGATTACAGAAGTCATCAAAAGAGAGCGCCTGGGGAATAGGAGTGGAGCTAGGCACTGCAGGGCCTGGATTCACCTCTACATCGCCAGAGGAACAGAGGAAGAGTATAAGGGTGCAGCTGAAAGCCATGAGAATTGGATGTCTAACGTCCGGAACAGAGAGTAAAAGGAGCAGGTTTCTGGGGGCGATAAAATAGATTTGAGGTATAGTGTACAGACAAAGGTATGGTAGGATGTGAATACAGTGGAGGTAAACCTAGGCATTGAGTGATGATGAAAGAGATATTGTCTCTAGAAACATCATTGAAACCAGGTGATGTCATCGCATGTGTGGGTGGTGGAACTGAAGGGTTGGATAAGGTATAATGAGCAGGGCTAGAGGCTCTACAGTGAAATAAACCAATAAACACTAACCAGAACAGCAATGGACAAGGCATATTGACATTAAGGAGAGGCATGCTTAGCCGAGTGATCATAAGGGTCCAGTAAGTAGTGAGGTTGGTTGGGGTCACGGCGATTCAGACAGCTAGCCGAGCCATGGGTAGCAAGCTAGCAGAAGATGGAGGTCTGTTTTTTTAGCCACCCCGTGCGTTTCCGTCGGTAGATTAGTGGGTTCCGTGTGGTAGAGGGGACCAATCCAATTGTCAAAATTGTTCTAGGTATAGTGGCCCAAGACGATTGTTCGATAGACCTGTTCAGATAGCTGTCTTGAGCATATCGGCTGCTAACGATTAGCGGGCCGCAGTTAGCAGATGGGCGTTCAGGATACGTCGCGATGGAGGGGCCAGTTGAATACCTCCCGCGGGCAGATAACATCGGAATTCCAGTCGTGAAGGCCCGGTGGGGCTCCTCATCGGCAGTAAAACAGGTCCGGATAGGGGATTGTAGCCCCGGAGTGGCTGATGGAACTCTTCAGCTGGCTAACTCCGGGATAATTGGTGTTTTCACCGGAATCGACGTTAGCCAATAGTCACTCGGATAGCAGCTAGTTAGCTGCAAGATCCAGGTGTAAATGTCCAGAGCTTGCGGTAGAAATCCGGGGATATGGAGAGAAAATAGGTCCGGCACCACATTTGGTGAGGCGGGTTGCAGGAGAGTGTTTTGAAGTTGAGTTTTTTTTCAAAAGCCTATCTTTGTTTGTTGCTGGTTTTGTCTCCAATTCAGTCTTGCAGTTTTCTTTAGCTTTTTTCCAATGTACTTCACTCTAAAAATTCAACAACAAAAAACATAGGTCAAGGTACAAGGGGAGACTGTGAAAACAACATAACAACCATGTATTCACACCCTTTGTTGGGAGCAGACCTTGGTCCAAATACTATTCTAAATGTTTCAAATACTTTAAGCATTTGCTTTAATCTGCGTAGAGTTTCAGATGGGTGGAATTAGCATTTTTCGGACTATTCTATTAGTTAAATTGTGCCGAGAGAGAGAGAGAGAGAGAGAGAGAGAGAGAGAGAGAGAGAGAGATTATGATAAATAGTGGGAAAATTAAAAGGTCATAGGTCAAGCAGAACTCTAAGAGGAGGTGATGCACATTTTACGCCTGTGTATCCTGACAGCATGGGGCCAAAGTGTGATGCACAGCAACACACATGCACACACCCACACACACAGAGACCCTGCGAGGCAGTGTGGTAGGCAGTGACACATAGCTAATTCCTTGTCACACAGGCTGTCGGCAGATTAGCCAGTGGATTACACCACAGACATTAGATGTGCACGGAGCGAAAGGGCACAAACACGGGAGAGGAGAAGAGAGGGCATGCTTTGGGGACAAATGTAGGTGAGGATGGGAGTGTGGCAAGAGAAATGAAGGAGAAAGAAAGGTGGAGAAGAGAGTGGAGGAGATGAGAGGAGGGTGGGGGAGAAGAGAGGAGGGTGGGGGAGAAGAGAGGAGAGTGGAGGAGAAGAGATGAGGGTGGAGGAGAAGAAAGGAGAGTGGAGGGGAAGAGATGAGGGTGGAGGAGAAGAAAGGAGAGTGTAGGAGAAGAGATGAGGGTGGAGGAGAAGAAAGGAGAGTGGAGGGGAAGAGATGAGGGTGGAGGAGAAGAAAGGAGAGTGTAGGAGAAGAGATGAGGGTGGAGGAGAAGAGAGGAGAATGGAGGAGAAAAGAGGAGAGTGGAGGAGAAGAGAGGAGAGTGGAGGAGAAGACACGAGGACATGGGGAGGAGAAGAGAGGAGAGTGGAGGAGAAGAGAGGAGTGTGGAGGAGAAGAGAGGAGTGTGGAGGAGAAGAGAGGAGAGTGGAGGAGAAGAGAGGAGTGTGGAGGAGAAGAGAGGAGAGTGGAGGAGAAGAGAGGAGTGTGGAGGAGAAGAGAGGAGAGTGGAGGAGAAGAGAGGAGAGTGGAGGAGAAGAGAAGAGAGTGGAGGAGAAGAGAGGAGTGTGGAGGAGAAGAGAGGAGAGTGGAGGAGAAGAGAGGAGAGTGGAGGAGAAGAGAGGAGTGTGGAGGAGAAGAGAGGAGAGTGGAGGAGAAGAGAGGAGAGTGGAGGAGAAGAGAGGAGTGTGGAGGAGAAGAGAGGAGAGTGGAGGAGAAGAGAGGAGTGTGGAGGAGAAGAGAGGAGTGTGGAGGAGAAGAGAGGAGAGTGGAGGAGAAGAGAGGAGAGTGGAGGAGAAGAGAGGAGAGTGGAGGAGAAGAGAGGAGAGTGGAGGAGAAGAGAGGAGAGTGGAGGAGAAGAGAGGAGTGTGGAGGAGAAGAGAGGAGAGTGGAGGAGAAGAGAGGAGAGTGGAGGAGAAGAGAGGAGAGTGGAGGAGAAGAGAGGAGAGTGGAGGAGAAGAGAGGAGAGTGGAGGAGAAGAGAGGAGAGTGGAGGAGAAGAGAGGAGTGTGGAGGAGAAGAGAGGAGAGTGGAGGAGAAGAGAGGAGAGTGGAGGAGAAGAGAGGAGAGTGGAGGAGAAGACACGAGGACATGGGGAGGAAAAGGGTAATGATGGCAAGGGAGATTGAAGGGGCGGAAAGAGCGAGACTGGAGCCGAATAAAAAATGAAGTGGGGAGAATAGAAAAGAAGAAAGGACAAATATGAAAAACTGATGAGGTAGGGATGGAGGGGAATGGAGTTGAGGAAATGCAGAGAAGAGGAGGAGTGGTAAGTGTAGTGCCTCCAAAATAGGAGGAGAGGATGGGAGGAGAACCGAGGACAAGAGGGGTCAGAAGGAGCTGTGAGCAGAGGGAAGTGGAAAAGAGAGTGCATGAAAAATTGCACAGAGAGAAAGAGTGGAGAGGAGAGAAGAGCGATGACAATGAGGGGACCATTGGAGATTGGAAGAGAGGAATGAGAGGGCAGGTGGAGGAGAGGAAAGTGGAAACTGGCATAAAGTACATGCAAAATAGACGAGAGGAAATAGAGAAACACGCAGGAGAGGAAAAGAGGATGGTGCCATATAACATTGAAAGAAGAGACTAAGGGATGTTGAAGAACACCAGATGGGAAGTAGACAGAATGAGGTGCTAAAAAGGGAGGGAGAAAGAAAGAGGACTAGGAAATACAATAGAAAAAATTCAACCCGTTGACATACTGGCCATGCTCTAGAAAGTTGATCCATTAACGTCAGTCCAGATTAAATCCAAAGTGACCTATCAGTTAATCATGACGTCAATATGGGTATTATCTGGATTATACATTTAAAAAAAAAAAACATTTGGAGTGACGCAGAATATTTCATACGTAATGCTGCCACATAATACACTACATGACCAAAAGTATGTGGATACGTGTTCATCAAACATCTCATTTCAAAATCAGGAGTATTAATATGGAGTTGGTCCCCCCCTTTGCTGCTACTGTATAACGGCCTCCACTCTAGAATGTGTAGAATGTCATAAGATTTCTCTTCACTGGAACTAAGGAGCCTAGACCAAACTATAAAAAACAGCCTCAGACCATTATTCCTCCTCCACCATGCTTTACAATTGCACTATGCATTGGGGCAGGTAGCGTTCTCCTGGCATCCGCCAAACCCAGATTTCTCTGTCGGACTGCAGAAATCGTGTTTCAGCTGCTCAAGAGTCCAATGACGGTGAGCTTTACACCACTCCAGCCGACGCTTGGCATTGCGCATGGTGATCTTAGGCTTGTGTGCGGCTGCTCGGCCATGGAAACCCATTTCATGAAGCTCCCGACGAACAGGTCTTGTGCTGACGTTGCTTCCACAGGCAGCTGAGTGGCTGAGCCGTTGCTGCTCCTAGAGGTTTCCACTTCACAATAACAGCATGTACAGGTGACCGGGATAGCTCTATCAGGGCATACATTTTACAAACTAACTTGTTAGAAAAGTGACATTCCATGACGCTCACTGAAAGTCACTGAGCTCTTCAGTAAGGCCATTCTACTGTCAATGTTTGTCTATGGAGATCGCATGGTAGTGTGCTTGATATTATAGACCTGTCAGCAATGGGTGTGGCAGAAATAGCCGAATACACTAATTTTAAGGGGTGTCCACATACTTTTTTATATATAGTGTATGCGTCCTTCTGATTGGCTTTTTACGGTAGTTATGCCATCTTTATCTTACCACATATTCAAATATTATTGACATTTTAGGTGTGCATATAAAACCCACCCTGTCTAACCTTATGTAACGGCAATGTGGTCTGTCAAATAGATTATGGTCTGTGTTTGCAATGTAAAGTCTGGATCAGGAATTATGCGGTGTTGCGTAAGAATGCCAGCCTTGACTTTCAACATGTGAAACATGGCTCTGGTATGAGTACAGTGAAGCAATGATGATACTGTATGTAATAGATTTGATAGGTTACGCATTTGGGCATGTATTGACATAAGCCTTGAGTACCCTCCACTCAACGGTAAGCAGTAGCTGGCATTTTTGGGACCAAGACCTAAAAGTTCATGGAATATGTTTGCATAATGCACTCATTCAGCAAATTTGCGAGGTACAGTTGAAAAACATGAACTTGTGTGCTAGCTAGGTAACCTGAAAGAAAAGTTTACAATTTAGAACTTTTCATTGATGGTTGTATTAGTAAGGCTCTATAATTGGGTGGACTTGCGTGCCTATGCCAGTTGTTATGACTCCGTTTGACATCACTATGTCATTACATGACGGGTTACTAAGGACTTATGACATAGGGGGTAAGATCATTCCTAGCAGTACGGCTCAGTAGTTGACCTGAGTACCAATGCATAGAGCATAAAAAAGGAAAAATGACATTTAAAGAACATACCTATGCTCACCACTAGGCAGGTAGCCTAGTGGTTAGAGCGTTGGACTAGTAACCGAAAGGTTGCAAGTTTAAATCCCTGAGCTGACAAGGTCAAAATCTGTCCTTCTGCCCCTGAGCAAGGCAGTTAACCCACTGTTCCCTGGGCACCAAGACGTGGATGTCGATTTAAGGCAGCCCCCCCGCACCTCTCTGATTCAGAGGGGTTGGGTTAAATGCGGAAGACACTTTTCAGTTGAATGCATTAAGTTGTACAACTGACTAATAAGTCCCCTCATCCCTTATCAAGTGTTACCAGTGTTTCTAACACGTATCAACTAAAGCCTTCCCACTTAGCCTTCATTCCATTCAGATGAGACACAGACTCTACGTCTCCAATCCCGAACGATCAGCTCCATTTCAGCCCGTCGCCGGTTGCATGTGAAGAGGTGTCAGCCATCTCAGCTGGTGTTTTGCTTTGGATAATCGACTTGCCATTCCCATCACAATACCCCACTCCACCTATCTAATGAGCTGTAACTGGACCCTGTATTTGCCTGGCGTTGGCTTTGTTTGGGCCCCGTATTTATCTAAGAATGAGAGGAAATATGCCAGGTTAACTAGGGCTAATGGGAATTTCTGTTATGCATTTTGAGTGCCAATTGTGTTCAGAAATGTCTCAAGTATCATGGCATGCAGGTGTCTAGAACGTCCAATATGCAGAATATAATATGTAATTTACGGTATGTAGACTAACCTACAGAGTGTTAATGCTCAACACCAAGAATAAACTGTACTGCCACAATACATTAATAAGAACATTAGGAACTCCATCCTAATATTGAAGTGGATTTAACAAGTGACATCAATAAGGGATTATAGCTTTCACCTGGATTCACCTGGTCAGTCTATGTCATGGAAAGAGCCAGGTGTTCTTAATGTTTTGTACACTCAGTGTATACACAGAAACACACACACACACAAACACATGGATTTAGTCTCTCAGACATGCGCGTATACATGTGTTTGTGTGTTTGTGTGTGTGTGTGTGTGTGTGTGTGTGTGTGTGTGTGTGTGTGTGTGTGTGTGTGTGTGTGTGTGTGTGTGTGTGTGTGTGTGTGTGTGTGTGTGTGTGTGTGTGTTTCTGTGCTTGTATGTATATGTGTGTATGTAGTGTGACAGTACGGCTTATGTCGTTCAGGGCACTTTTGCTGGTTGAGTGACTTGAATGTGTGCTCCCATGGAATGAGCTGAGTCTTAGGAAAGCCATGGGGGAGGGAGGGAATAGATGTGTTAACCCCCCCCCCCCCAGGGTTATTTAGACAGTTAGTATTATACTCCACACACACACACACACACACACACACACACACACACACACACACACACACACACGGCCAAACGCACACAATCACACACACACATTCATATGCATACACACACGCTCACACAATCACACACACACACACACACACACTTGCAAGCTCATGCACAAGGTGGAAATTGACAACCTATAAAACAAATTCTAACATATTAAGTCCCAACCCATCCGGTATGGGAGCCATTTTCCTCTTTAAAAAGACTCCACACTCAAAGTGTACCCAGATGAAAGTCGGGTAGTCACTGAATTAGCCAGGGAGAAAACTAATTTCCTTTGCAATTTTACGAGCATTTAATTTGAAACAATTAAGATATTATGGGCGCCGCGGATACACTGAACAGAGAGACAGCTGGGAGCAATCCCATAAACCCTTGGGCCTATGAACGAGGCACCTCACCTCTCTCTCTCTCTCTCTCTCCGCTTGCCTCCCCTTACGTTCCTCCTCTTTCTCTCTGCTTATCTCACTCCCTCGTCTTCCTCCTCTCTCTTTCTCAACTAGCCTCCCCTCACGTTCCTCCTCTCTCTATCGCTCTCTCTCCTGCTTGCCTCCCCTCATGTTTATCCTCTCATTTCTCTTCTTGTCTCCCCTCCCGTTCCTCCCGTCTCTCTCTACTTGTCTCCCCTCCCGTTCCTCCTCTGTCTCTCTCCACTATTCTCCCCTCCCGTTCCTCCTGTCTCTCTCTATTTGTCTCCCCTCCCGTTCCTCCCGTTTCTCTCCACTTGCCTCCCCTCCCGTTCCTCCCGTCTCTCTCCACTTGTCTCCCCTCCCGTTCCTCCTGTCTCTCTCCACTTGTCTCCCCTCCCGTTCCTCCCGTCTCTCTCCACTTGTCTCCCCTCCCGTTCCTCCCCTGTCTCTCTCCACTTGTCTCCCCTCCCGTTCCTCCCGTCTCTCTCCACTTGTCTCCCCTCCCATTCCTCCCGTCTCTCTCCACTTGTATCCCCTCCCGTTCCTCCCGTCTCTCTCCACTTGTCTTCCCTCCCGTTCCTCCCCTGTTTCTCGCCACTATTCTCCCCTTCCGTTCCTCCCGTTCCTCCCGTCTCTCTCCACTTGTATCCCCTCCCATTCCGCCTCTGTCTCTCTCCACTATTCTCCCCTCCAGTCTCTCTCCACTTGTCTCCCCTCCCGTTCCTCTTGTATCTCTCCACTTGTCTCCCCTCCCTTTCCTCCTGTCTCTCTCTACTTGCCTCCCCTCCCGTCCCTCCTGTCTCTCTCCACTTGTCTCCCCTCCCTTTCCTCCTGTCTCTCTCTACTTGTCTCCCCTCCCGTCCCTCCTGTCTCTCTCCACTTGTCTCCCCTCCCGTTCTTCCCCTGTCTCTCTCCACTTGTCTCCCCTCCCGTTCTTCCCCTGTCTCTCTCTACTTGTCTCCCCTCCCGTTCCTCCTCTCCCACTCCGCTTTCTTGAAGTGACTACTGACGTAGGTAGCATTCAGCCTCGCCAACACAAGTACATTTACTTAGCCTCCCCTAAACTACATGCTTTCCTACAGTACCTTCACCAATCACTCAAATGCCTCTCAAATGGATCAGCTGGCTGCCTGTCTGAAGGTCTATTTGTGTCACGAAGGTGAAAGCAGGAAGTGAAGACGTAGGATGTTTACCTCGAGACATTTTCCATTACAATGTTTATGATGTCATTGGATTTATATGATTGCGTATGTGTTATTTATGACAGTATCAAAGAGAAAGAGATGGATTGCGGGAGAGAGAAAGGGAGAGATGCAAACTATAGGGGGCAGCAAACAGTAGGCTCAACTACTCAGAGGTTTGTACATTACGATAGGGACAATGAATTGGAATGTCTCTTCAATATACAAAGTTCAACCATATTCGTAGTTACAAAACAACATTAATATTGGACTACACCAGTAGATGATTTTACAATATCATTAACATGAGAATGCAGAATGATCGTTACCTATTTTATACAGAACAATAATGATGTAAAGCCATTCCCATAACAATAGGTGTATGTACGTGTAGCATCGATGACCTTGCACTGTCCCTTACTTCAATGGATACGACACCCTGTTTGTTTGTGCAGAACTCACACCGCTCCCCAAACGTCAAACCTCATGTTTACTCTCTCAAACACTCTCCCGTCAATTTTCCCTCCCCCCTCTCCCCCTGCCCCCTCCATAGAAGGGCATCGGGGGTGTGAAATTGATGAAGGTGCGATTGTGAAAATGTCATTGGGGAATCAGCCAGCAGGCGCTCCACTTTGTTCTGTTTGTGTGTGTGTGTGTGTGTGTGTGTGTGTGTGTGTGTGTGTGTGTGTGGGGTGGGGGGGGGGTGACGGATCGGGCCGGCAAAAGCACCTTTTCATGAACACTGAAGTGTAAAATGGAAGGCTCGGGCAGACACAATGACCGTGATCAATCGGCTACGCCGAGAGAGTTCTGGTAAATGCCTGTAGTCGCACGGTGAGAGGTGATGTCCACACAGAGAGGAGAGAGAGAGAGAGAGTGCATGGGAGCGTCACATTGTGTTACCGTGTCAGCTTTCAGGAGGGCAAGAGGGATGGGTACAGAGACTAGAGTGGGGGAGAGGTAAGGTGAGCAAGAGAGACAAAGAGAGGATTTGAGATAGAGAGAATTTATAGGAGAGAGAAAGTGAGTCAGAGAAGTTAGTAAGAGGCAGGAGTCGAGAGAGAGAAGTGATGGGGAGAAAATTAGGAAGATGAGGGAGGAATAGATAGGCAGGGGAAGATAGAGGGGTTGGAGATGGAAAGAGAAAAGGTAAGTTAGAGAGAGAGAGAGAGAGAGGGGTTGGAGATGGAAAGAGAAAAGGTAAGTTAGAGAGAGGGTGGTTGGAGATGGAAAGAAAAAAGGTAAGTTAGAGAGAGAGAGGGGGGGTTGGAGATGGAAAGAGAAAAGGTAAGTTAGAGAGAGAGAGAGAGAGAGAGAGAGGGGTTGGAGATGGAAAGAGAGAAGGTAAGTTAGAGAGAGAGAGAGGGGTTGGAGATGGAAAGAAAAAAGGTAAGTTAGAGAGAGAGAGAGGGGTTGGAGATGGAAAGAGAGAAGGTAAGTTAGAGAGAGAGAGAGGGGTTGGAGATGGAAAGAGAAAAGGTAAGTTAGAGAGAGGGGTTGGAGATGGAAAGAGAGAAGGTAAGTTAGAGAGAGAGAGGGGTTGGAGATGGAAAGAGAGAAGGTAAGTTAGAGAGAGAGAGAGGGGTTGGAGATGGAAAGAGAAAAGGTAAGTTAGAGAGAGAGAGGGGTTGGAGATGGAAAGAGAGAAGGTAAGTTAGAGAGAGAGAGAGGGGTTGGAGATGGAAAGAGAGAAGGTAAGTTAGAGAGAGAGAGGGGTTGGAGATGGAAAGAGAGAAGGTAAGTTAGAGAGAGAGAGGGGTTGGAGATGGAAAGAGAGAAGGTAAGTTAGAGAGAGAGAGGGGTTGGAGATGGAAAGAGAGAAGGTAAGTTAGAGAGAGAGAGGGGTTGGAGATGGAAAGAGAGAAGGTAAGTTAGAGAGAGGGGATGGAGATGGAAAGAGAAAAGGTAAGTTAGAGAGAGAGGGGGGTTGGAGATGGAAGATGATTGTGGGGAAGACATGGGTTGGAGAGGAAGTGAGTGACGAAAGAGTGCAGAAGACAAAGGAATACTGTAAGTAGATTGAGGAAGATAGTATCATAATTATTGCTTCAGAACCGCCATAGACCCAGCCTACACATACTGTAGCCCTTCACCAGGCCCTCCCAAACAACACTCTCTCATTCATCTACTCTCTCATCCACACCCCCATTCCCCTATTCCCCCTCTCTATTCCAATTGCGTCTTCACAGAGTTTCCTTGCCGACCTCTCAGACACACACACACACACACACACACACACACACACACGGACCCTGACACAACTTCACACACGCATGCACACACACACACCAACGCAAACACACACAGAGCCTGACACAGTCTCACACACATGCAAACACACACATATCTATACCAACACATCAACAGATGCGGATCTGCACCGTTTCCTCAGTCCGCTGAATTCTTTCCTGGAACTTGACTCTCTCTCTTTCTCTTTCTCTCTCTCCATAGTCTCTCTCCCTCTCCTGTCAAAGAGAGGACAATATTCTCCACTAGCAGACAGGAACTGTCAGAACACTCACACTGAACGGCCGTGGCGCACCACGCTTCCACGTTAACCCAATTCAGCTCTAATGGAATCTGATTGCCTTTCAAGCCCATTATGACATTCTGAATCCACGTTAAATCCCGAACGGAGCTAGGAGCTCTTTCAGTGTCGGTGTGATGGAGCTTTTGTAATAAGGCAGTGTCTAATAATGATGACTCTGCATACTTTACTGTAAGGAGCAGGTTACTGACTTTGAGCATACAGTTCCAGTCAAAAGTTTGGACACACCTACTTATTCCAGGGTTTTTCTTTATTTTTACTATTTTCTACATTGTAGAATAATAGTGAAGACATCAAAACTATGAAATAACACATATGGAATCATGTAGTAACCAAAAAAGTGTTTAACAAATTATTCAAAGTAGCCACCTTTTGCTTTGATGACAGCTTTGCACTCTCAACCAGCTTCATGAGGTAGTCACCTGGAATGCATTTCAATTAACAGGTTTGCTTTTTTAGAAGTTAATTTGTGGAATTTCTTTCCTTCTTAATGCGTTTGAGACAATCAGTTTTGTTGTGACAAGGTAGAGGTGGTATACAGAAGACAGCCCTATTTGGTAAAATACCAAGTCCATATTATGGCAAGAACAGCTCAAATAATCAAAGAGAAACGACAGTCCATCATTACTTTAAGACATGAAGGTCAGTCAATACGGAACATTTCAAGAACTTTGAACGTTTCTTCAAGTGCAGTCGCAAAAACCATCAAGCGCTACGATGAAACTGGCTCTCATGAGGACTGCCACAGGAAAGGAAGACCCCGAGTTACCTCTGATGCAGAGGATAAGTTCATTAGAGTTACCAGCCTCAGAATTTGCAGCCCAAATAAATGCTTCACAGAGTTCAAGTAACAGACACATCTCAACATCAACTGTTCAGAGGAGACTGTGTGAATCAGGCCTTCATGGTCAAATTGCTGCAAAAAACACTACTAAATGACACCAATAATAGTAAGAGACTTGCTTGGGCCAAGAAACACGAGCAATGGACATCAAACTGGTGGAAATCTGTCTTTTGGTCTAATGGGTCCAAATTTGAGATTTTTGCTTCCAACCGCCGTGTCTTTGTGAGACACAGGGTAGGTGAACGGATAATCTCCGCATATGTGGTTCCCACCGTGAAGCATGGTGGAGGAGGTGTGATGGTGTGGGGGAGCTTTACTGGTGACACTGTCTATTATTTATTTAGAATTATAGGCACACTTAACCTGCATGGCTACCACTGCATTCTGCAACGATACGCCATCCCATCTGGTTTGCACTTAGTCCCACTATCATTTGTTTTTCAACAGGACATTGACCCAACACACCTCCAGGCTGTGTAAGAGCTATTTGACCAAGAAGGAGAGTGATGAGTTCTGCATCAGATGACCTGGCCTCCACAATCACTGACCTCAACCCAATGGTTTGGGTTTGGGATGAGTTGGACCGCAGAGTGAAGGAAAAGCAGCCAACAAGTGCTCAGCATATGTGAGAACTCCTTCAAGACTTTTGGAAAAGCATTCCAGGTGAAGCTGGTTAAGAGAATGCCAAGAGTGTGCAAAGCTGTCATCGAGGCAAAGGGTGGCTACTTTGAAGAATCTCAAATATTAAATATATGGTGATTTGTTTAACACTTTTTTGGTTACTACATATTCCATGTGTTATTTCATAGTTTTGATGTCTTCGCTATTATTCTACAAATTAGAAAATTGTAAAAATAAAGAAAACCCTTGAGTGAGTAGGTGTGACCAATATTTTGACTGGTACTGTATGTCTCGGGCGGGAAGAGGTCACCACAAATGCATGGCCGGAGGAGATGAGTAGTTACTCACATGTAAACGTAGAATGGGTTAGTAGAACACAACCAAGTTCATATACATTAGAACTAGCACAGCTGGAACAAATAAGTAGTCTTTCTATCTGGTTCAAATTCAATACAGTGTCATACAGTGTTCCAGTACAGTTGGGGGCATGGCTATAAAAAGTCATTTTAAAACAATATTACTGATTGTGTAAGATTTTACGATACAGCTGCTTGGCTTAATGTCAATATATCTACTTCCGAACTCAACCCAAATGAAACTTAATCATCGCAATCAATCTTTTTTGAGGTTCAAGGGCAAACTTTGCGACAGCTCCAAAGTCTCATAATCCCCTCCTGTGTTTTTTTTGGTATCATGAACTCAGCAACCATTAAGTGCTCTAATCTCCACAAACTATTAATTGACCGTGAAAGTAAGACTATACGCTTCGCCATCCATCATCGGTCACTGACACGTTCTGAGACATTCTGAGAAAAGAGACATATTGGGTATCTTGGCTGAGAATTGGGGGGGGGGGGTAGTGTTGTCTGTGATATCACCTAGGGGGTTGGTTTGGTTTTCGCCTTCTGCACTTTGCCGAATCATCGTACTTCGTGACTAACTCTCCTGCACTAACTCTATGCACACAAACTGGACTCTATCCACACACTCACACATACTTACACTGACACCCCAACACACACACACACACACACACACACACACACTGGACTCTACCCACACACTCACACATACTTGCACTGACACCCCAACACACACACACACACACACACTGGACTCTACCCACACACTCACACATACTTACACTGACACCCCAACACACACACACACACACACACACACACACACACACACACACACACACACACACACACACACACACACACACACACACACACACACACACACTGGACTCTACCCACACACTCACACATACTTACACTGACACCCCAACACACACACCCACACACACACACACACACACACACACACACACACACACACACACACACACACACACACACACACACACACACACACACACACACACTGGACTCTACCCACACACTCACACATACTTACACTGACACCCCAACACACACACCCACACACACACACACACACACACCACACACACACACACACACTGGACTCTACCCACACACTCACACATACTTACACTGACACCCCAACACACACACATAACATGCGCACACATGCCTACTGACGCCACACACACACTCATACTCACAGAAATTCAAATACACAAACACACACTTTCACACTAACGACATACTCTACTGTCTATTATCTATCCTGTTGCCTAGTCACTTTTTTTGTCTTTATCTTTAACTCTGTATTGTTGTGAAGGACCCAGTAAGCATTCCACTGCTAGTTTACACCTGCTGTTTACGAAGCATGTGACAAATAAATGTGATTTGATTTGGCCAGTGGCCATTAACAAGTAAATCTCGTCCGTCGTCTCGACATGACAGATTAGATATATCCGCTTAGGAGATGGTTATCTGAAGAGTGAGAGACGATAGCTTGACGGGGGTGAAATGAATTGTACGATGACTGGTTCACTTGATCGGAATGGTGAGGGTTTTAACGGCGCATTGCGGCGAGGGAAGATTGACTCAGTAATTGGATGAGAGTCTGTTTTGGTGGGGATGCAAGTTCTGTCGCTCCACCCCTAGGTTATGAACGGTGTTGTCCCGAGATGCACAAACAGAGAGCGATGACGCGACGTGGGCTCATCTACAAAGGCACAGCACCTTGGAAAAGGATACACAGGCCTGGTCTGTACCTTAGCTTGATGTATAAGGATAAAATAAAATACAAGTATTGGATATTGTTTTCTCCAAGGTCTCACTCTATGAAGTATGTTAGAACTCCCTGTGTAGACATACTGTACATCATCTGGGGTTGGAATCAATCCATTTGAACTCAATCAATTCAGGTAAATCACTGGAAATTCTACTCTAAAAATAATGGGCAATTCATTCATACTGTACATGTTGAATTGATCCAAAGCCTGATTAAATGCCCAAACTTAATACAAATCAAATCAGTATGTGCTGGTTGGTCTTCGTGGTAAATCCTTGATTGTTTTGCTCAGTAGCTCCTTTAACTCTATATCTAACTATTGTAACAAGGATATCTTTTTTTCTGCACTGGACAAACTGAACTGACACACAACAACAAAGTGGAGTTTTAAGCGGTAGTTTATCTTGCCGTTGAATTAGGAATTAGAATGCTAATTCATTGAATAGGATCTTTATGATTCTTGCTGAGATTAACACTACCCCAGTAAAGGAGAATCGATACATTGATTTGCGACATAACAGCTGTCATATAGTCTGGTTCATGGCTTTGAGAGAGACAGCTGTGGTAGGAGGCTGGTGCCATGCAGGCCCCAGATTGACTTGTACCCTCTGACAAAGTGGCTGTCATTGAGTACATTCTATCCTCACTGTCAGCAGACCCATTATTTTGCAAGCACCAAAACGACAATAACTCAGTTTCAACCAATGAGCTATAGCTGTTCATGTATGATACTTAACTGTCTATAAATTATGTTTATACAACGGGTGTGTCTAATCCTGGATTTTGATTGGTTAATACCACATTCCAGCCGGTGCCTATTCCACAAGTTACCACCGGCTAACTCTATGATGCTGAAATGTACACTACCGTTCAAACGTTTGGGGTCACTTAGAAATGTCCTTGTTTTTTTTTTTAAAGCACATTTCTTTTGTCCATTAAAATAACATCAAATTGATCAGAAATACAGTGTAGACTTTGTTAGTGTTGTAAATGACAATAATAGCTGGAAACAAGAGATTTTAAATGGACTATCTACATAGGCATACAAAGGACTATTATCAGCAACCATCACTCCTGTGTTCCAATGGCACGTTGTGTTAGCTAATCCAAGTTTATCATTTTAAAAGGCTAATTGATCATCAGAAAACCCTTTTGCAATTATGTTAGCACAGCAGAAAACTGTTGTTCTGATTAAAGAATCAATAAAACTGGCCTTCGTTAGACTAATTGAGAATCTGGAGCATCAGCATTTGTGGATTCGATTACAGGCTCAAAATGGCCAGAAACAAATATCTTTCTTCTGAAACTCGTCAGTCTATACTTGTTCTGAGAAATGAAGGCTATTCCATGTGAGAAATTGCCAAGAAACTGAAAATCTCGTACAAATCTGTGTACTACTCCCTTCACAGAACAGCGCAAACTGGCTCGAACCAGAATAGAAAGAGGAGTGGGAGGCCCCGGTGCACAACTGAGCAAGAGGACAAGTACAATAGAGTGTCTAGTTTGAGAAACAAGCCCTCAATTGGCAGATTCATGAAATAGTCCCCCCAAAAGCAGTCTCAACGTCAACAGTGAAGTGGCGACACCGGGATGCTGGCCTTCTAGGCAGAGTTGCAAAGAAAAAGCCATATCTCAGACTGGCCAATAAAAATAAAAGATTAAGATGGGCAAAAGAACACAGACACTGGACAGAGGAACTCTGCCTAGAAGGCCAGCATCCCGGTGTCGCCTCTTCACTGATGACGTTGAGACTGCTGTTTTGCGGGTACTATTTAATGAAGCTGCCAGTTGAGGACTTGTGAAGCGTCTGTTTCGTGCCATTGGAACACAGGAGTGATGGTTGCTGATAATGGGCCTCTGTCCGCCTACGTAGATATTCCATTAAATATCAGCCGTTTCAAGCTACAATAGTCATTTACAACATTAACAATGTATCCACTGTATTTCTGATAAATTTGATGTTATTTTAGCCAAAAATATATGTGCTTTTCTTTCAAAAACAAGGACGTTTCTAAGTGAACCCAAACTTTTGAACGGTAGTGTTTATTTACTCTGTTCCATCTGACTGTGCAATCCACTGTCCCATCAGATCAGCAAGGCAATTTAGATACTAGATCTACACTGTAAAAAGCATCTAGACGTTATTTCCCATTTCTTTTAGACTACCATTTGGTTCAACACCAAAGATTTGTAATAACCTTGCTGTCTAGTCTCACCGACATTTCCAACAGTGTTTTAATTTTGAAATTTGATCTCCAGCTGTCCTATGAAAATGAACGTCTCGGAGTCGGGACGAGACAGACAGGTCTCGCAGCTTTCATCAGCCAGTCGAAATCATGAATCAGCATACTTTTTATGGCTATACAGTGCATTCAGAAAGTATTCAGACACCTTCCCTTTTTCTGCATTTTGTTACATTCCAGCCTTATTCTAAAATGGATTAAATAAAAACACGTAATCATCAGTCTACACACAATACCCCATAATGACAAAGCAAAAACAAGTTTTTAGATTTTTTTGCTAATTTATAAAATATAAAAACCAGTATTCAGTATTTACATAAGTATTCAGACCCTTTGCTATGAGACTCGAAATTGACCTCAGGTGCATCCAGTTTCCATTGATCATCCTTGAGATGTTTCTACAACTTGATTGGAGTCCACCTGTGGTAAATGATTTGGAAAGGCACACACCTGTCTATATAAGGTCAGATCTGGGGAAGGGTGCTAAAACATTTCTGCAACATTGAAGGTCCCCAAGAACACGGAGGCCTCCATTACTCTTAAATGGATGAAGTTTGGAACTACCAAGACTCTTCCTAGAGCTGGCCGCCAGGCCAAACTGAGCAATCGGGGGAGAAGGGCCTTGGTCAGGGAGGTGACCAAGAACCTGATGTCACTCTGACAGAGCTCCAGAGTTCCTCTGTGACGATGGGAGAACCTTACAGAAGGACAACCATCTCTGCAGCACTCCACCAATCAGGCCTTTATGGTAGATTGGCCAGACGGAAGCCACTCCTCAGTAAAAGGCACGACAGCCTGCTTGGAGTTTGCCAAAAGGCACCTAAAGGACTCTAAGACCATGAGAAACAAGATTATCTGGTCTGAAGAAACCAAGATTGAACCATCCCTATGTTGAAGCATGGTGGTGGCAGCATCATGCTGTGGGGATGTTTTTCAGCGACAGGGACTGGGAGACTAGTCAGGATCAAGGGAAAGAAACTGAACTAAGTACAGAGAGATCCTTAATGAAAATCTGCTCCAGAACGTTCAGGACCTCAGACTGGGGCGAAGGTTCACCTTCCAACAGGACAATGACCCTAAGCACACTGCCAAAACAACGCAGGAGTGGCTTCGGGACAAGTCTCTAAATGTCCATAAGTGTCCAAGCCAGAGCCCAGACTTCAACCCGATCAAACATCTCTGGAGAGACCTTCAAATAGCTGTGCAGCGATGCTCCCCCACCAACCTGACAGAGCTGAGAGGATCTGCAGAGAAGAATGGGAGAAACTCTGCAAATACAGATGTGCCAAGGGTGTAGTGTCATACCCAAGAAGACTTGAGTCTGTAATCGCTGCCAAAGGTGCTCCAACAAAGTATTGAGTAAAGGGTCTGAATATTTATGTAAATGTGATATTTTCGAAAAATCAGTTTTCACTTCGTTATTATGGGGTACTGTGTGTAGATTGATGGGGGGGGGAACAATGTAATCCATTTTCGAATAAGGCTGTGATGTGGAAAAAGTCAAGGGGTCTGAATACTTTCCGAATGCACTGTATACGAAGAAATGTCAATAGAAAAACACAAAATGCAACTAGTTTGCTGTCATTCCGGCTTCAGTTTGAAGGGATTGTGTTAGCTTTGTAGTTGGCTATCTCTTCTAAACAGTGGCCTGGCGAGAGAGCAATTGTTCTTCTGGCTGCAGTGTTTGACGTGACTATGTTAGCCAAAGTTGGCTAGCTAGCAAAGAAGGGATAAGAACGTTGCCAGCCATCATGGCAACGGAACATTTATAACGAACAACATAGATTTAGAACAAAAAGACTTAACGACTGGCTCATGTCTCTGGCAACCGAACTGATAGAACAAACGACCAACCGGCTTGGGTAGCGACCCTAGATTTGTGTCAGGACTATATCTCGTGGAAGGATGAAATAGTATGAATACATTTGTCTCGGGCCTAAAAACACCCATTCCAATATCCTCCAAACACCGGCTTCTCGGGTATTATCACTTAAATCAACCCTTTGCAATCCCTTGAAAGGACACCTTATTGTAAAGTGTTGCCAATATGGATGATGTCATTTGGATTGATCAAATCAACAAAACAATATTTTCTGTCTGAAAAAAAAAAATATGTCTATCAGTTCAGATCCGCCTTACCTTAAGCACAAATAATCAATGGCACCAATTTGCATTATAGGACTTGATGGTGTATCCAATAACACATGTCAAAGGGGAATTCGCCACCTCCCATAATTTCTGATATTCAAAAGCTCATCAGTGTTTTTGGGATTAGTCAAGCTCTCCAGAGATTTAGTGTACCACAGTGAGGGTGTTTGTTGTTGTTTGTGTATAATACACAGCCGGTATAATATATGTATTACCCTCAGTCAATATGCAGTTTCTGAGAACACTCTGTGATTCTTGACATAATTAGCGACATTTACATATCATTAGCATTGGTAATGTTTTCGTTATCATACAGTATATGGGGACCCCATAGTGCAGAAATCATCAACTAGATTCAGCCGTGGGACGATTTTTTCTTGAGCAGATGTTCAGGGGGCCGGAACATAATTACTAATAATTTGTAGAATGCAAATTGACCACAAGAAGCCCAAACAGATATAACATTTGACTAAAACATAATCATTTCAAACCTTGCTTACATTTGTATAGATCACATATATCGCTCTGTTAAGCGAGGGAATACTTTGGAAGAGATTTCCAAAATTAAAATCACATGGAGCTGAATCGCTGAGGTTTTTACAGTATTTTATGTTTTTTTTAAACTTCGGTCACCAAATAAATTCACCCGTGGGCTGCCAGTTGGGGAACCCTGCCATAGTGGGTGGAGAGGTTTCCCACTTTATATACTACAATGTAGAGTGCTGAAGCATGTAGCACGTACAAATTGTCTGTCCTCGGTTGCAACACTCACCACCAAGTTCCAAACTGCCTCTGGAAGCAACGTCAGCACAATAACTGTTAGTCAGTAGCTTCATGAAATGGGTTTCCATGGCAGAGTAGCCGCACACAAGCCTAAGATCACCATATGCAATGCCAAGCGTCAACTAGAGTGGTGTAAAGCTTACCAACATTGGACTCTGGAGTAGTGGAAACACGTTCTCCGCAGTGATGAATCACACTCCACCATCTGGCAGTCCGATGGACGAATCTGGGTTTGGCGGATGCCAGGAGAATGCTACGTGCCCCAATGCATAGTGCCAACTGTAAAGTTTGGTGGAGGAGGAATACTGGTCTGGGGCTGTTTTTCATGGTTCAGGCGAAGGGAAATCTTAACGCTATATCATACAATGACATTCTAGACCATTCTGTGCTTCCAACTATGTGGCAACAGTTTATGAGAAGGCCCTTTCCTGTTTCAGCATGACAATGCCCCCATGCACAAAGCAAGGTCCATACTGAAATGGTTTGTCGAGATTGGTGTGAAAGAACTTGACTGGCCTGCACAAAGCCCTGACCTCAACCCCATCAAACACCTTTGAGATGAATTGGAACGCCAACTGCTAGCCAGGCCTAATCGCCCAACATCAGTGCATGACCTCACTAATGCTCTTGTGGCTGAATGGAAGCAAGTCCCACAGCAATGTTCCAACATCTAGTAGAAAGCCTTCCCAGAATAGTGGAGGCTGTTATAGCAGCAAAGGGGGGGACCAACTCCATATCAATGCCCGTGATTTTGCAATGAGATGTTCGACGAGCACGTGTCCGCATACTTTTGTATGTACATACTTTTGTGTAGATGAGTAAACATGACGTATATAGAGCATCAGAATAATGCCTATTGGCACACTATTGAGTCCATGCTAATCTCCTTGTAACAGTGTTCATCTTATGATACTCACCATCTGTTCCAGATGTGGCGTCACCTGTAAAAGATCACTACATTGCCAGACATAATAGGGAACAAACTCGACTTATCTCATGCAAAAGCAGAGAAACACTGTATCATAGCCAAGCATCTGGATTGCCTTCGTCTTGAATCAATCTTATTGAAGGACAGTTGGTTCATGGACTACATGACAAAGTTCACCCATTATAGGTAATGAGTGCTCGAAAGAAATCCCACCCTCGCCCACATTTATCAACAATAGCCTGACGTATTACACTCCCCTAACTGTGCCAAGATTCTTGTTCTTGGCCCAAGAACATAAAAACCACAAGGTTAGACGTAGCATGGGGTTGTAAATCTAATAACTAGTCTCATCCAATTATATTCAAAGAGAGAACAGGCTTGAAAACAGTAGCTAGTCGTATTGCGGCCATATTGTATTTCTGTTATAGCTTGTACTGTAATGTGTCTGAGCATGTGTAGTCACTATGTTTAAGGTGTACATTGCAAGAAATGTCAACAACTATTCAAGAAATGTTGATATTTTCATGTTACATACTTTAAGTATATAAATGCATACACTGCATATCATATTCTGTAGGCTTAAACCCACCAAAACATGTCAAGGACGAATCATTTAATTGTGGCTTTGGCTCAGGTTGAATCGCGTGTTTTTCAAACAATCATTTCAATGACATTCAAACAATTTTACAACATTGCTTTAGTAGGCACAACTGAACTTCACTGTCTAATCAAACCTGTAATTTTCACATAGCCAGAACTGGATAATTGCTAAATCAAAAGTTATTTGAAATGACATATTTCTCAAGTGTGCCCACATTGTTCATTGTTATAAAACCGCCTATTTTATTTAACCAATAAAATATATATTCAGCAACACGCTCCTATATCTAATTTTGCCCTTAAAGTGTAACTCAATAGTATTTGTGTGGATAAATCAACATTACTCAATCAGATACATGTAATGGGGAGTGAGAGAGAGAGACCGAGAGAGATAGAGAGACCGAGAGAGAGGGGAGAGAGAGAGAGAGGGGAGAGAGATAGAGAGACAGAGAGAGAGGGGAGAGAGATAGAGAGACAGAGAGAGAGGGGAAAGAGATAGAGAGACAGAGAGAGTGGGGAGAGAGATAGAGATAGAGAGACAGAGAGAGAGGGGAGAGAGATAGCGAGACAGAGAGAGAGGGGAGAGAGATAGAGAGACAGAGAGAGAGGGGAGAGAGAGAGACCGAGAGAGAGGGGAGAGAGATAGAGAGACAGAGAGAGAGGGGCGAGAGATAGAGAGACAGAGAGAGAGGGGAGAGAGATAGAGAGACCGAGAGAGAGGGGAGAGAGATAGAGAGACCGAGAGAGAGGGGCGAGAGATAGAGAGACAGAGAGAGAGGGGAGAGAGATAGAGAGACAGAGAGAGAGGGGAGAGAGATAGAGAGACAGAGAGAGAGGGGCGAGAGATAGAGAGACAGAGAGAGAGGGGAGAGAGATAGAGAGACAGAGAGTTGGCTGAGACACTGATATACTGAGTGAGGTGGCTCTCTCAATGTTACCATTGTTAGATGCGAGATGTTTGTGCCTGCGGGCTAAGTTGTTCATCAGAAGCTTTGGGTCCCTGCCACAAAAGCAAGTTTTCTCCAAACACCCTCACTCATTCGTCGCCCCAGGACATTGTTTTTCATCCTCTAAATAAGGGCCCGGCATACACTTGACTTTGTTATGGCTTGGTGAACTGCAGAATACAATGCACAATGATATGTTTGCCTCAGTCGATAATACTGCCTTATAAAAAGGTGTAGAGATGAATAACACATAGTGTCATTAGTACAAGTAGTAGAAGTAGTAGCAGAAGGAGCAGTAGCATTAGAAGTAGCAGTAGCATTAGTAGTAGTAATAGTAGTATTACATATAATATGAGTAGTTATTCTTACATTGTTAAAACAATCATTAGTGATTACATTATTGGTTCTTCAAGGGCAAAAGCATTGTCATCAGTAATGTATTGTTATCATTCCTCTTGAACATTTGTTAACTGCATGCAGCTTTTGTAAGTAAATAGTGGAATTCCTCAGATAAAACAAATCCCATGAATTAAATCTGAATGGCCAAAATTCTCTCTCTCTCTCCCTCTCAATTCACAGGCTTTATTGTCATGGGAAACATGTTAACATTGCCAAAGCAAGTGAAGTAGATAATAAACAAAAGTGAAATAAACAATAACATTTAACAGTAAACATTCTACTCACAGAAGTTCCAAAATAATAAATAAATTTCAAAACGTCATACTCTCTCTCTCTTTCCTCCCTCTCTCCCTCCCATGCAAACACACACATTTCTTCTTCGGTTCACACATTTTCACCATCTGGAAACAATCGACCGATTATTTTACCACGCTAGACAAATGTTTCCCTCAAAACTGTTAAGTGTCCCGGTGTCCAAACGTCAACAATACTTTTGGTGGACTGAAGGGGAGAAAGTTGGTCCCGGGGGGAGTTTAGCTGTTCCTGTTGAGTGACGTCACCTTCCCATCCCCTCTCCGTTTCTGTGCCTGAGTCGGGCAGTCTGTGTACGAGTGTCGGCAAGAGAGAACGAGAACGCGTCCCTGCTGCACGGCACACACAGAACTACAGTCTCGACACATAGAATAATGAATACCTAACGCGCACAACGACGGGAAATATACCACGTTTTCATCGCTGGACGTTCTGGTCCAGACGCTCGCTGTTGTGGTTTGCCTCTTGCTTTGAGGAAGATTAATTAAAGAGTAAAAAAAATCAAAGTCAAGGAAAAGAGGCGAAATAAGAGCGGACACAGACTGGAAGCGAAGCGTATATAGAAGTACAGACGGATTATTTATCTAAAACTGCTGTCATTCTGGATGTAATTCGCGACTGTTCTTATACAACTGGAGACCGAGTTCAAAGACTGAATAAAACTATGATAAGGTAAGCTTCTATGGAAATAACCATTCAAATTGGCGAATTTGTGGATGTATGACTTCTCACGCACAGTGTGAGCGGATTGAAGTCGTCGCCACAAGTCTTTCAAATAGTGTGGTGCGTGTTAAGATGCGATTGGTTTGTGGTATTTGTTTACTGTCAAATATAATGGAGCACCAAACTATGTCTGTGCTTAGGCATTTCGTGAGTTATACTTATCGATGAGTTTGTTGTTTGTATTATGTAGGCCTATAGAGTGGAAAAGAAGACTGCAGTTAATTGAGATGGAATTGACTGATAGACCAGTGCCTATTTTGTGAAGGACGAGAGCATCCCATTGAATTAAATGACTCAATATACATGCACATTTAGAACAGGATAACAATAGGTATTTGAATTATTATGTTTATGACTATTCTAGTAGACTAGACGATTTTGAGGATCTGGGTATTCGTTTACTGTATGATAATGTAAATTCTACAGCAGAAGGCTACGGAAATACAGTTAATGTATTGTGTAGTCCTATAGTAGAATAATATCAATTATCGATAGATGATCGGGTTCATAAAACATTCATAAAGTATTTTTATTTGCTCTTCAGATTCGTTTTTTTTCGATTAATCGATGGTCCTCTTTTAAGATTACGATATTGATATCAGAGTTTAATTTGAAAACAACGATGTTTGTGCCATCATGATTTAAAGCCGCATTCCTCGCACTTGGAAGAGACGCGCGTCTTATCTATGTTGTCGCCTATTTTTGGAACACATTTTTGTTTCCCAACGGTTCAAACTAAACTGTCGGACAGAGCGAACTATATCCCTGGGTTTACATGCGTTGAAAAGGGCACACAAATAAAGGCGAAAACGCCTGTCACTAAATCAGGTGAAAGCGAACCTTTTTTTTTCCATGACCATTTTTTTCCAGTAAAACTTGCGAACAACACCTGTGCTCGCTGAGCAAGTTGAGCCACTAGGGGCCTTCATAGCCTACTCTACTCTACAGTAAGACATCGGAATGCAGAGCAGAGAACGGCCAATGGGGTTTAGATGGCCAGTGATGCCAGAGGAAGACAGGCTAAATTCTCTCCCCTTTGCCTTACCAATGCCCCTCAAGAGATGTTCCATGTTGTAAAGCTCCTGTTATCATGGTTGTTGTAGACAACATTTATTTTGAGAATAAATGCTGTGTGCTGGTCTACTGCTGATCTTTTTGGATCAATTATATTCTTAGATTGTGAAGAAAGTCATCACATTTGGGGTTAATTGCTTGTTTTTGTATGCAGTGTATCATTTTTATTACATCTTCTGGGTTTGAGACTTTTCTAGGCAGAGAAAAAGAGTACGTGCATGTATGAAACAGTACATGCAAATGACTTGGCATTTGGTTACGCTACAGTCCATGTCCGTTCAGCTGCGTTATAGCTCAGTACTGGGTTGTGTTGAGTTTGTTGCTCTGAGTGAAATAAAAACCATTAACAGGGGTTGGGGTAGTGAGGTGTTGAAAATGTCTCGTAAGTGCTTTGTAATTGTGTGTGTGCGTATGACTGTGTGTGTGTGTGTGTGTGTGTGTGTGTGTGTGTACACGTCTCTTTACGTGAGCAGCTGTGTGATTGAGCAATCTCCATGCAGTTTGTAGGCCGTAAGCGCTTTCAGAGAGCTCACCCAAGCACCAATACTGTCTTCTATGTTTTACAGTTTCTCAGCTCCAACAATTAGCACTCGCCCAATTTTGACACACAGCAATTAGCGCCCGTCGCTACTTGTTCGCTTTCTAATTTCGCCGTTACGACAGCCTCCCTCCAAAGGAGGGAGACTAAACGAATATACGTTTACGTGGAATAGCCTTGTCGATTTGAGTTGTTCAACCCAAAGAGAGATGAGTTTTGCTGTTTTGAAAGCAGGGTTGAAGCAACAACCTTGTCTGCCTCTGTCCTTGGCTGCTTTCCCTGTGAAATCCTTTGAAACAATGTATGGCTGTGTTTGAAGAACCTTTTCGGCATAACAAACCAAGTTTCTATGACTCAGTGAGGCAGGGGAAGACTGCATTTTGTATCGATGAGAGTGAGGCTTTTAGTTCATTTGCAGTGTGTGTTTCGTGCTGGGACTGAACATGACACAGTACACAGGCCGCTGACACGAGAACAGCCTGCTGCCAAAGGGTTAAATAGATTCCCTGTGTGGGGAGTCAGAGCATTTTAGTTCGTTCCCCCCCTCCCCCCCGGACATGTTTTTGTTGTACATTCACCTGGCTAGAATGTTCTATTCCCCAGGGATGCAAACTCTGCACTTTTCAGCGATATTCACCGTTTGATCTCAAAATAGGTCATCCATGTGAATCTAGTAGATCAGAAAAAAACTAAAAGTGTGTGGACGCAGAGTGTATCAGCCACTGAGCTATGAGTGCTTCATCCAATACCACGCGTGACAGCTGAGAGCAGCCCCTAACCAGCCATGAAAGGCGCTGCATGGTCATTCCGACGTCTGCATTGGCCGTACAGCATTTACGGTGACTTGGCCTCTGCAGAAGTCACGGCATTCATACTTTGTGCGCTTCGCCGAGCGGCTCAGAACGGATGAGCAGAGCTGTTGTGAAGGAAGTGAGTTTGTGTTTATACAGGACCCCCCCCTCCACCCCCCTCAAACAATCATATCAATGCGGAGCTATACGGAGCCCTCTGCATTGTTACAACATGTGAGAGGCGCACGATGATGCGGTACGGAGCTCAATTTGGCCTCTGCGTGTCGTAAGCGCTGATAAATGGGTTCTTAGCCTATTCATCAGCTTCTCTCCGTCCGTTCTTTCTGCGCATCTCCATCAGTTTTAACATATTATTTAGCCGTAATTGCGAGCTGGGGTGTGAAGGTAGTGATGAGCTTTCTGTTGTTACATTTTGTTAATTATTGGAGTGTCTCGCAGCGCCAGCAAAGTGGATGCGTAGATATATTTTCATTTCGCCTGTAAGAACAAACAAGCCAGTCTGACTATGCAACCTTTGAGTGGCACTGCCACTGGCTAGCTAGCTTACAACATGGTACCTCTTGGGTTTCCCCTATGCACAGGGGAAACGGAAAAAGGGATAGATAGCCTACTCAAAGAGATGCTTCAAAGGTAGGATGCATATGCCTAATCAGTGTAATTCTATGCAGAAACATCCATTTTTCCGGTGTTCCTTAAATTCTGTTTGGTGTGTCTGTGCGTGACGGACGGACGGAGGGTGTATAGGATGGTTTCATAAAGGCCTAGTTGTTTATCCCCTAACTGTCACAATGAAAACTTCAATCATTATGGATTTATATCCCTTACTACATTCCTCCTGCCCAATCACAGGTAGGCCTTTGGATAAGAGCAAACCTGCATTATCCTTTTCTATTATACAGTATAAAGTGCAGCGTTTTCCCCTCTGTTAATAGTAGCCGCCACTCCCCCCCAAAAAAATATGATGGTAAAATGTTTTCATTGTTATATATTTTTTTTTAAAGAAGATCATATTTTTCAGAAGTAACAAAATAACACTAGACAGTCAGGGAGAATCTAAAATGACCAAAATGGCATGACACGGGGTCCCCGTTGATTTTGTAATGAGTCACTCAGATACCCTGTGGTGTCACGATACTTCTCGGTATCGTGATACTTGGCCTGGTATCACGTCATTAGTAAAATGCTGCTATTGTGACAACCTCATTCTGAAAATAGCCAAATGTTATTGGAGTTTACACCAGTTAGCATCATGATCCGCGCTCCAGGTGTACAGGAAGATGTTTATCAAGTTTCCAGTGACTTTTTAAAATCTACTTAGCCTTTAATATGTTCCACTGTGGTCAAAAGGCTTAGGCCTACATAGTGTGAACCAAGCAGAGGGATTTATAATATAACTGAAACATCTTGAGATGGTATGAACTCAGCATTCAGTCTCTGAATGAGACAAAACCAAGTACCCTCTTAAAGAATTGGGCTCTCGTTTTACACTGCTATTGTTCCCACCAAATCTAATTGGCTATGACTCACCATCCTATTTCAGAAGGGGAAGCAAAAAAAGTATGTTTGCGAAGTGTGTGTGTGTTTTGTGTGTGTGTGTGTGTGTGTGTGTGTGTGTGTGTGTGTGTGTGTGCCTGTGTGTCTGTGAGCACTGCTCATCGAATGCAAGCCAAGGTTGTGGCCTTCCATTATGAGCTGTGGAATGAAAAATCAACACTTACATTATAAAAACGGATACATAAACACAGGCTGCAATTATGGGGCGCCAACCTGGTTGGAGAGAGAAGGCCACAGAGTGCCAAAAGGTCTGCTAACAATCATCCCATCGACTTGTCTTCCCCTGTAATCATCTGGTGTAATCTACCTTATTTGTACCAGCAGGCCCAAATTACCCCCCCCCCCCCCCCCCCATTTTCTACATTGTAGAATAATAGTGGACATCAAAACTATAAAATAACACATATGGAATCATGTCATAACCAAAAAAGTGGTAAAACAAATCAAAATATATTTTATATTTGAAGTTCTTCAAAGTAGCCACCCTTTGCCTTGATGACAGCTTTGCACACTCTTGGCATTCTCAAAACCAGCTTCATGAGGAATGCTTTTCCAACAGCCTCGAAGGAGTTCCCACATATGCTGAGCACTTGTTGGCTGCTTTTTCTTCACTCTGTGATCCAACTCATCCCAAACCATCTCAATTGGGTTGAGGTTGGGTGATTGTGGAGGCCAGGTCATCTGATGCAGCAGTTCATCACTCTCCTTCTTGGTCAAATAGCTCTTACACAGCCTGGAGGTGTGTTGGGTCAATGTCCTGATAGTTCCACTAAGGGCAAACCAGATTGGATGGCGTGTCACTGTGGTAGACATGCTGGTTAAGTGTGCCTTGAATTCAAAATAAATCACAGACAGTGTCAACAGCAAAGCACCATCACACCTCCTCCTCCATGCTTCACGGTGGGAACCACACATGTGGAGATAATCCGTTGACCTACTCTGCTTCTCACGAAGACATGGCAGTTGGAACCAAAAATCTCACATTTTAATATCCATTGCTTGTGTTTCTTGGTCCAAGCAAGTCTCTTCTTCTTATTGGTGTCCTTTAGTAGTGGTTTCTTTGCAGTAATTTGATCATGAAGGCCTGATTCACACAGTCTCCTCTGAACAGTTGATGTTGAGATGTGTCTGTTACTTGAACTCTGTGAATCATTTATTTGGGCTGCAATCTGACGTGCAGTTAACGCTAATGAACGTATCCTCTGCAGCAGAGGTAACTCTGGGTCTTCCTTTCCTGTGGCGGTCATCATGAGAACCAGTTTCATCATAGCGCTTGATGGTTTTTGCAACTGCACTTGAAGAAACTTTCAAAATGTTTAATGGTTTTGATGTCTTCACTATTATTCTACAATATAGAAAATAGTAAAAATAAAGAAAACCCCTGTAATGAGTAGGTGTGTCCAAACGTGTGCGCGTGTGCGTGTGTGTGGTAACGTGCCTATGTAAGTGTGGATGTGTTAGTGTGCCTGTGTGCGTGTGGATGTGTGTGTACAGTATGTGTGTTTGCATCCGTACATGTGTGTATGCCTTCATGTGTGTGTCAAGGGGCCCTATTCTATTAACCCAGTTTACCAATGAGAACCTGATGCAATGTGACAAATGTGGAAATAGTTTGATTTTGCAAAACACTGGTCAGTCCCACATCATAATGAAGTAATCATGCTTCTCTCCGGCCTTCCTTCCTGTTTCACTTGGCTGCAGCCCGCCATGTTAATCATTAAGCCCCTTCATCTACTGATTTACCCATGCTTACATTCCTTCCCCTAACCCCCTAGTTCTACCCAACTAGTATTCAAGGGTGGTTGCCTGATATAAAGCAGGGTGCCATTTGGGACACATTCCCATGTGGTGCATTGCGTTTGACCAGGGCCCATAGGGTATCCATAGGGTCAAAAGTAGTGCACTACATAGGGAATATGGTGCCATTAGAGACACATTCAAAGAAGTCTGCCACTAGGAGTTGGCTTGACACGGAGGAAAACACTAGCACTTTACTGATGTTCAGCTTAACCCACTGGGGTCGGAGTAATAAGAAACATATTTTCACACCCAGGCGGAATCACCTCTACTGTCCATCACCCTGTCAAGATGAAGACTTGACATCACACAGGCACGCATGTACACACACACACACACACACACACACACACACACACACACACACACACACACACACACGCACACACACACACACACACACACACACACACATCTCCAACCAAGACACTTCTTTAGACTTTTAAGTAGTATTACCAAGCAAATCCATTTTACCCTCTAGATCCTCTCCTCTGTCTCTCCCTCCCTTTCATGGTGGAGGATGCAGACTTAAAGCTATAGGGTCGATCAGGCGACCACCCACGTGCCACAAATGGGAGGGAATGCCCCACGGCCGCCTCTCTCTGCAGCTGTTCTTCAGTGGCGGATTGGGTTTCAACAGATATGCCACATGACTGTAGCCAGTTGTGAGGAGATAGGTGGGCGGCTACTGCTATGGCTTTGAATTGGGGTCTGTAGTAGCACTGCATGGAAAAGGGATGGGATTCTGACCTCCATTTTGGCTCGACAGAATGCTAGTCGCTGCCAATCGTTAGCAGTTAGCAAGTACCAACTGGAATCTAATGGAAACAAATGTTAAGAAACAGTTTAGCTGTTCTGGTTGCTAATATGATGTTTCCCTTTGATACATGGCTAAGTAGCTGGGTTGACTTACACTTAATATGACACGTTTCCAGGTTTCACCCAAAATGGTGGTGTCTTTTTGCCCTTGTTATCGTCTCCTTTTCTCTTATCTGTAATTTTGGGCCAGAACAGAATCCACAGAGGGGTTCATTTAAATAACGGACTGAACGGGGGAAATAAAAGGCAGGAGAAATGGAAGTCACGCCCCGCTATGTGCATTCATGTCACAGCGCTTTATCAAATTATTCCACAATAGCAGCCACAAAAGTGATGGAATTTCAATTAAAGTATGACAGTTTTAAAATTTGTTTCTGCTGCATGAGGGGAACAAAAAGTGATTTGGCACAGAAGGCGTATTCTCCAGTCTATATTCTCTGTTGGTTTCTCTCTTGCTCTCACTTTCTCGATTTCATCCTCTCTATTTCTCCCTTTTTCTCTGCCTCTTTCTCTATATCTCTCAGAAAGGAATGACTGGGCTAAGACATTTGGTTCTGAGGCATTCTGCTGTAGTCATAGCCCAGAGCCAATCAGCAACAGTGTTATGATAAAGGGGGCTTTGGAAGAACTTTCAAGATGGTTGACAGGCTTTTTCAAAGAACAATTACACTACCTGCTGTGAGAGAGAGAGAGGGGTGGCAACAGATAAGTGCTAGGGACTGAGACTGGGCTCAGAGTAGCCAAGTCTGACCAGTGGCTAGCTCAAACTGGGGATGTTCAACCTACATTTAACCCTCAGGGATTGTAAACAGTCTGGACAGAGATTGTTACAACCTTGTAAACACACACAAAAAGCTATGGACACACACATGTGTACACACACACACAGATACACACACACACACACACACGCACACACAGACAAACATACTTAAATGGTGGTCCTGTGGAGATGTACATAACAGATGATCATGGACAACAGTGGAGGAAGTTTTGTCAGAAGGGAGATGGCTTCTGTTTTGATCTTGTTGTTCTCATGCTGAGGCAGTCAACTCTTTTATTTTCTTCCACGTTTAAGCCCACAGATGGTTCGGTTATTTCTTACATCAGATCGAGAATCCAATGTGGTCCCCTCAGCTTTTTGGCTTTTTGTTCAGCTGTACGGAAAATAATATATTTTTGCGTGAAATAGAAGAGAGAAAAAAAACAAAGCTAATGGAATTGAAGAACTAAGATGATTTAGCCTAGGTCTTTCATTTGTTTGCTGTCTACATGGGGAAAGTTCTATTAGAAAGTGCAGTGACATAGGCCCACAGTAATTTCACGACTGAGGAATGCATTTAACAGTGATGGATTTTCATCATTTGAAAATGTTCCCCGATTTCCCCTGCAATACATGAATCCACAAATATTCTCATCTTGGTATCACGTTGGTATCTTAGCTACTCTAGAAATCCAAAGATTAAGGCTGATGTGTCATACAGTATGTGTTCTGTCCACACTGCTCATCTAAAGCTCTCGCTCTGTTTCACTGTTTCTCTCTGTCTGTCTCTATGTTTCTCTCTATGTTTCCCTCTGTCTCTATGTTTCTCTCTGTCTGTCTCTATGTTTCTCTCTATGTATCCCTCTGTCTCTATGTTTCTCTCTGTGTTTCCCTCTGTCTCTCTCTGTCTCGCTCTATGTTTCCCTCTCTATGTCTCTCTCAATGTTTCCCTCTCTATGTTTATCTCTGTTTCCCTCTCTATGTCTCTATCTATCTCTCTGTCTCCCTCTTTTTCTCTTTCTATGTTTCCCTCTCTATGTTTCTCTCTGTTTATCTCTGTCTCCCTCTCTCTGTTTCCCTCTCTGTCTCTCTGTCTCTCTCTATCTCTCTCTCTATCTATCTATCTCTCTGTCTCTCTCTGTTTCTCTCTGTATCCCTCTCTGTTTCCCTCAATGTCTCTCTCTATCTATCTCTTTATCGATCTCTCTATCTCTCTGTTGCTCTGTCTTTCTCTGTATCTGTCTCTTTCTTTCTTTTTTTATTACATCCTTTCTCTCTCTCTCTCTCTCTCTCTCTCTCTCTCTCTCTTTCTCTCTCTCTCTTTCTCACTCATTGTCTCTCTCTCTCTCTCTCTCTCTCTCTCTCTCTCTCTCTTTCCTCATGATGCAATTATAGCCCAGCAGCTTTGAAGAAACCATGCAGAACTAAAATGACTTTTCATGTCCGGCGTAATGACCACCATTTTGAAGGGGAATGGTAATGGAGAGAGAGGTAGAGAGAGGGAGTGATAGACGGCAAAGTAGAGAGAGAGGTAGAGAGAGAGAGCAACAGAGTAAGAGAGGGAGGTAGAGAGAGAGTGTAAGACAGAGAAGGGTAAAGAGAAAGAGGGGGATAGAGAGACCGATAGTATGCTTTTTTTGTGTCGCCTCGTGTCTCTCTGATCCAGGCCAGGGCATCAAGGCTCCTGTTCCCTCTATAGTTCCCAATTAATTTAGACCAAGGGAAGCTTAGCAGCTTTAAGGCAGATTACAAGATGAATTGTGCCGGGAGAGACGCAGTATATTATTTTTAGGGGGGAGGGGTGGTGTGTGGATGGGGGGGGGGGCTGATGCCAGAGGCCAGGGTAGAGTGGCATCACCTGTGGTTGTGTGCGTGTGTGTGTGTGAGAGTGTGTTTGAGCATATGTGTGTGTCTGTGTGTTTGAGCATATATGTGTGTGTGTTTATGCGAGCGTGTGTGAATGTGTGTGTGTGTGTGTGTGTGTGTGAATGTGTGTGTGTGATCACCTAGGTAAGCAGCTGGCTCTCTTTTACAGTTCTGCTCTAATGAGTGTAGACAGTTTGGTGGCTGGAGTCATTATTCATCTATTAATATAGATTGGAGTTGCTTGGGAGAATTTTATCACCGGCGAACGGCATAGGAGTTTGTCCTGTGGGAAAATGAAATTGTACTCAGCTCTCAAATGAATAAAAAGGAATTGTATATTGAAAGACTTGGTTATGAAGGCAATACTGTCTCACTTTCGTTTCTGGCTGCTGTTCGTATTTGGTTCACGGGTCAGTCCCTTGCATATTTTGCCATCATTTCATATGTAATAGACCACTCGGGTTTGTCCTGTTGAAGCGTTTGGATGACGCTAATGTTTATGACTATTCTCAGTATGAGGTCTCTCTCTCTCTCTCTCTCTCTCTCTCTCTTCCTATTCTTTTTCTGTTCTCCTTTCGCATTGTGATATTTGTAGCATCCGATTCATGATGACAGGTGAAGGCTGTGTTTGTATCTTCAAAGTGAGCCGGGTGCTAGCAGACGCTACATACGTAGCCTTTTCATGTATATTTTAAGAAGTATGTCAGAGGGGTTTCACTTGTTGCATCATGCAGGGCAAGTTGATACTGTTCTGTAGACAGGAGCCTTCTTTATATTTAGTTGGCTCCAAAAAAATAAAAAAAAATAAATATGGCTCGGATGACCCGCTAGCATATTTATATGCTGGTAGTCTATTAATGATTTGTTCAGCATTGGAGGCCATACTTGTGCGGTAAAGCCCAAACATTCTTTCACTCTACCTACATATTTATTCACAAATATCATCTCTAAGTTTGAAAAATATGGAGCAGTAGAGCTGCAATCGACCACAGCCTCAAATAAGGTTATGATGTGTCAACTACAGCAATAACAGCAAACTAGGTTTCGCCCTGCAAGCAGATAGTCGGATATAAACTATGTATGGATGAGAGCATATAAAAAAAGAAAAGAAATACCCCATAAGATGGTAGGGGTTAGAATATGGGAAAGTTTAGCCACAGGCACACGAGAGGTCAGGTTACTGTTGAAAGTAGTCCAGGCTGGAACAAATGAAGCTGTCACAAATACACAGAGACAGTATATACCCTTCTAATAAGGTCATGATATTATTGCACAGGGATGATCATCTAGACACATTATGATAATATACATCATTTGGCTCCAAAGATAACATTTGATGTCAGAAACGACCAGATGCTGTGATGCTCGATAGCTGTAGATTTTTTTTTGTCCCCTGACGGAAATAAAGGATGACTCGGCACATTTCTACTGTTCGGAAGGCAAACGCAAGGCAGAGGATCAACAATAGCGCTATCTCCATTATACTGTATGTTCACCACAGGTCTCCTTGACCTGACTACCTCAGTAGTGGTAGTAGGTTGCTGTGTGCTGTTCAAGGTCCCAAATGCCAGGAATGCAACTCGATGCCGACAGCCTAATTCTCAACCTGCCTCGGCCTTTTCGTTGCATGTGCGGGAACAGTCCCCGCAGTCTAAAGAAACATTCCAAGAAGGCTTAAAGGGTATAATAACTGGACAATGTCGTGCTATAACTGTTAGAAATATGCATATGGGACATAGTTCTACCAACTTGTGAGATGTTGGACCCTGAAGTATGTTCATGTAACACAGACAAATACAAAGAGATCACGTCATAGGTTTGATTTGTTGCAACTGTCATTTGGGATTTGACTCATTCCAACACAGATAAATGGCAACCTAGCAACCAGATGATGCTCGGTGGCAATCTTGAGCCAAATGGCCCGTCACAGTTGAGGTGTGTCTCCATCTCCCTGTCTCTCTCCCTCTCTTTCTCTGTGTGTGTGTGGGTAGTCCCCAGTACATACAGTTCCCTGTGAGTGCCCAAATCGGTTTGTGTGCGTGTGTGTGTGTGTGTGTGTGTGTGTATGCGTGCTCAGAGTGAGGGACTGGTGGCACAAGGATGAATTTAGTAATCAAGCGCTGATCCCACAGGCCCGCCGGTGATCAAAATGGGGATTTAACACGCCTCTAGGCCACAGGGGAGAAAATGTGTGTTTCAGAGAGAGACTTCATCATCCTCGTCAGACAGAATGAAGATCTCTGGTCAATCCTGTCCACAGAGAAAAATGCACGGCTGGAACGAGTGAGATGAAAACGGTGCCGAACACACCTCCACACACTCTGATAGACAGTTAGACGTGTCAGAGGGAAATAGTTAGTAAATAAGAGATGGACAACTCAAACCACTGACATACAGCAGCCGTTACGTAGAGATGGACAGGTAGACGCCACCGAGTGAATGAGAAAAGGAATAGAAAGAACCATGAAAAATCCACATTTCTACAGAGAAAGAGAGAGCAATGGAAGAGAAGAAGCGGGACGTCATCCATCTTGTGGAGAAGAAGGAGGGCAAGGATGACAGAAAAGAGTGAGGGAGGGAGCGAGGAAGAGAGACAGACAGCTATTCGCTCACAGATCTAGAGAGTAATCAATGAAAGAGAATGAAAGTCTTTGAAAAAACTAACTTTTACCCACTCTTTAAGCATGAATGAATGGCCTCACATGCCAAAACCAGAGACTCTCAACTTGTGAAATTGCTGGCTAACTTTGGATCTCAATTTTCACCCTCAAGGGTTGATCTGTGTTGGTGTCAAGTTAGATTACTCGCCTGGGGATTGGCAGAGTAAAAAAAGCCAGCTGGGAAAAAATATGTTTTAACCATTTCCCAGGTAAGCCAACATCAGTGTAAAGGGGTTGGCACTTGTGATTTATCGTAGCTGGCTGTTTCACATTTTAATATTCCTAAACGATTTTCCCCTTCTTCTTCTCCACAATTGGTTCTGTATCGGAAAGAACCCAGGAAGAGGAAGAAAGGGGGTTGCGTGGTAGGAGTGTCCACTTTTGTATCACTGGCTTATTCTGTCACACTTCAATAGAAAGTTTTTTTTTAGTAGTCATGAAAACATGACAACAATAGAAGCCTTCCTTCCATTCGGATCCCTCCATTCCCCCCATCCGCCCCCCCTGCTGTTTTGGAAATGTTCCCAACCGTCCATTGGAATAAGCTCAACAGAGAGTGTTGAAGGAGAATGTCCTGTGCTAGCTGCTAGCATATTGCTGTCTGCTGCTCTGCCTGGCTGCCAGGCTGCGTAACATTGCACCAGGGATTTATTTGCTGCTGTTCTTTTTCAACAATTGCGTCCAATTGTAGCGGTCACCACCGTTCCTAAAGACCAATGAGGTCTAGACGGCTGACCAAACACATGCCTACTCTACCTAAATGTACAGTATATCTCGCCAATACTTTCTGTATTTCATGACTCCCTATGGTGCTCAAGCAACCTTTGGGCTGATGAAAGGCCATAGCATTCTATCACGACAAGTCTGAACAGAAATTTTGGGAACCGTGACCTTCCTCGTTTCTCTCAACAGGGTTGGGGTTCTGTCATCATGGGCTCTCATCACTCCCTTGCCTCCTTCCTTCTCTCCTTCTCCTTCCCTCTCTCACCCTCATTTCCTCTCTCCCCCTCATTCCCTCTCTCCCACTCATTCCCTCTCTCCCCCTTCCCTCTCTCCCCCTTCCCTCTCTCCCCCTCATTCCCTCTCTCCCCCTCATTCCCACTCTCCCCCTCATTCCCTCTCTCCTCCTCATTCCCTCTCTCCCCCTTCCCTCTCCCCCTCATTCCCTCTCCCCCTCATTCCCTCTCTCCTCCCCTTATTCCCTCATTCCCTCTCTCCCCCTCATTCCCTCTCTCCCCCTTCCCTCTCTCCCCCTCATTCCCTCTCTCCCCCCTCATTCCCACTCTCCCCCTCATTCCCTCTCTCCTCCTCATTCCCTCTCTCCCCCTTCCCTCTCTCCCCCTCATTCCCACTCTCCCCCTCATTCCCTCTCTCCTCCTCATTCCCTCTCCCCCTCATTCCCTCTCTGCCACTCATTCCCTCTCTCCCCCTTCCCTCTCTCCCCCCTTCCCTCTCTCCCCCTCATTCCCTCTCTCCCCCTCATTCCACTCTCCCCCTCATTCCCTCTCTCCTCCTCATTCCCTCTCCCCCTCATTCCCTCTCTCCTCCTCATTCCCTCTCCCCCTCATTCCCTCTCTCCCCCTCATTCCCTCTCTCCCCCTCATTCCCTCTCTCCCCCTCATTCCCTCTCTCCCCCCTCATTCCCTCTCTCCCCCTCATTCCCTCTCTCCCCCTTCTTCCCTCTCTCCCCCTTCTTCCCTCTCTCCCCCTTCTTCCCTCTTTCCCTCTCATTAAGTATCTGCCATCTGCAATGGCTGCATGACTCCACTGCCTCTATGTCATCAGTGACACCAATACCCAGTGCCTAAAATCCCCCTCTTCAGAGATAGATCCCTGCCCTGTTCGTCTCATTGCTTCTTGCCTCTAATTGTGTCTCTGCCCTTCCCAGCGGACTTCATTACCCAAGCATCTTTAGGATTCTCACTCTTGTTTACTATTTGAGCATGTTGGAGGCATTTGTAGTTTCTTTCTTGTCTTGTCTCGGAAGTAGACAGAATAGAAAGCCTTGGATGAGGCCAGGAAAGTCCCAGGATTCAGAGACTATGTTTATCGTGCTCAGTAAGAGTGGTGGCATGCCATCCAAATGGAGGAAGGGACTAATGGTGTCCCATAATACTGTGGTAGGTAGCACCTCTTCTAAAAACAATGGATTCAGTGTAACTTTATTGCCCTTAATGGCAAGACAATGAAGCGTAGAACACTACTGCAGTGAGGTGATTATCTGTTGAAATGGTGTCTACTCATTTAGGGTTGTATGGATACAGATGCCTATTATTTCTGTTCAATAAAGGCCTATTATTTCTGTTCAATAAAGGCCTATTATTTCTGTTCAATAAAGGCTTATTATTTCAAACGACATTCATTAAGCCATAGCGAAATTAGGCAAGCTGTGTGAGTGCTTAAATCCAATATTTTGTTGCGTCCCAAATGGCACCCTTTTACCTATGTAGTGCACTACCTTTGACCAGGGACCATGTTGCAGTAGTGCACTGCAAAGGGATTAGGGTGGCATTTGGGACACACCCAGCAACAGTCAAACAGAAGTCGGCGGTAAAGCTAACCGTGGCTTCATTAGGCGGTCTGACGTAAAGAACGGCAACTCGATACTGGGTTCGTGAAGAGAGTTGTGTATTTAGCTGGTTTGTCCCTTTGTGACTCATAGGATATGTTTTTTTTTTTTTGGTTGCTCCAAATCGAGTTCCATAAATCCATAAATAAAATCTCGTATTGGCACACGGGTGCATTTGCACAACCAGGTCGAGAGCTCATTCGGAACATGAGCCTACATTCATGGCTATGAGACACACACTGGTGATTGTGGTTGATTACATGACAGAATATTCCTAATAGGAAAGTTCTAGCATTACTGCCTCTATACATATTATATGCTCTTCTCCTTTTCACTCATTACACTTACTTACTTGATGAGCCCAGCAGCGGTTTAATGTTGACATTTATCTGACAACGTATCACAGACTATCACAGACAGTGGGGTCATTATGAAAATGCCCATCAAGAAAAAGGGGGAAAAATCCATCCTTTTGGCATCAACCTCATCTCTGAAGTTCAAACGGTGTCTCATAAATTGCCTGGCTGTCAAAGCCCCCTCAAGTTAGACAGCTACGCAAAAGGGACTTCTTATGTCCCGTTAGCCGAGGGATGTTGGGAGGCGGCCAGCAAAATGGGAAGGGTATTGTAGACGGCTGCCATTGATTTATTTTGTTCAATCTTTTTTTTCTTCCTGCTTCTACTTCAAGTCTTCAGCATCGAGGGAGTGCAGTTGGAGGGAAGGAGGGAGTAAGGAGAGTGGATGGTCTAGTGTCTACTTGCAGAGAATATTGACTGGTTTCAGCCAGGCCTCTCGCTGTCTCAACAGCCACTGCTGGCAGCCTTGATTTGCATGGTGCTCCAAATGAAACAGATAACCTTAAGCTAGTTTTTTTCTCCTTCCTATTTTGCTTATTGCAAATGACCGTTGGCTGAAATGACACGAAAGTCAATCAATTTTAAGGCTTAACAAGTCTGGGACAAGCCATGGCACAGACTGCACACACACACACACACACACACACACACACACATACCCAACCCCTCACGTGCACCTTATAGTCCTTTCTGGATTATCACTATTCTTTTCATAACTACTACCTATAGAATCATTTGCTGTTTGACTTCTGCCCCTGAACATCTGTAGACTGAATAGGGGTGATGGAATGTGCACATAAAAATTGGATGTCTTGCATCAGTAGATCCAGCGTCGGTCAGGACCGCGGGTATAAATTGCCAGCCATTATTTTCGATTAAACACGCTGACACCGTGGCCCGTAGCATTCCTTCCCATTTTTATCCTGTCACAGGCACGCAATGTTTCCAGCGCCGTTTCATTTTTAGATTGTCCCGCAACACGGTTGCAAAAAGCCGGCGAACCCAGGGGCACAAGCCACCGGTGATCTCGTTAACGGCACGGCTGCGATTACGTCCTTGCACGTATCTTGATCTTCAGCCCCGTCCCATCTTCAGCCCTATCCCTTCCCAGGGCTTTGAGAGCCGAGGGCTACGTCAAGGCAGTTTATCACTGATATACTGGACAAGTTTAATTCCCAGGATTCCAGGCAGGCTCAGCAGGATTCCCCAGTGTTTGAAATAGGCAGACAAAATGGCCGACTAGCTGCACTTAGAAGCCAAGAAATCATGCCCAGAGATAAATTGCAATTGTCCTACAACTGAAACTGCTGCCTTCCAGGTTCACAGCATCGTCAACAGGCCAGGGAGTGGGTGGAAATGAACAAAACTCCACACAGAGCCACATGCACACAATCAAATGTGCACACACTAAGTTAGTTCCGGAGCTTCAAATGAGACATACACGAAGAGACATGTTCACGCTGTCGCGGGTTGGATCTGTGGATAGTGCAGAATCCGATATGGTTCAATGCCAGCTAGCATCAGGGATAACAGATGCTTGACGCACAAGGAGCAGACACCAGATATATGACATCAGGACCGAGTGCCCCTTCCGCTAAATAATGGCCAGTATCCCAACATAGGGGATGGCTGCCAGAACACTGATGTTGTGTTTTGACTACAAAATAAAATATAAATAAATAGATATCACCTTAATTTGTTATATGCTGTGCTATACACAGTATTTTTTTCCAAGTTTAACTAGTGCTTCTGAGGTTTAGTCAGTGGCAGGATTTATATTTTATTCCATTTTGCGTATTCCTTTGTTGTGTCTTTAAGCCTCAGCTCAGTCCTAAAACAATGAAACTATTCAACAGATTAAGTCGTTTGCTTTAACTGCCACTGCAAATTGTGTTGTCTGCGCCAGAGCTCCACCGGCCAGGTAGACCTTAATCAGGTTATTGATCATCCTTAGCCTCTCACTTTTCCGTCGGGTTTTGAACCGCAGGATCGCGACCCCAGAGAGAGGACCGGAGTTAGTGTCAGCCAGGGTGGGGTCAGCGGGTTGAGCTGCCCACTGGTGCCTCTCACACACCGGCAAGACTCACTTCCACTGAGGTGAGATCGCGGGAAAGGGTCAGAAAGCGAGGGATGAACGAAAATAGATTTAAACTCTAGTGCTGTCTAGTGCTGTTGTATGTGGGTTGATGGTTTATTGGTTTGAGAGCTATACTGAGCAAGGCCTACACATTTACTCAAATGAATGGTTTGCGAGGGATGTTTATCTGACTTGCGCTTTGTGTGCTTAACTTATGAGTGAGTTATTTCAACTTCACCAGTTTGTCCTCTTATGACCATTCAACCAATGTTACACTTTTCACTTCTCCTGGTAAGCTTTTGACCACATCTCACGCCCTTGGTGGATTCCAGCACTTCTCTTTGAAATGAGTCCCATTCAGACCCGCTCGGGTTGTGTCTGAGTCAATAAACACACGAGCGCTTGTTTGCCTGTCAGTCAGTCAGTCAGTCAGTCAGTGAGGCCTCTCTCTCTCGGCAGAGCCCCTCTTTAGTGGACTCCTTTTTACAACTCCAGAATTCCCGCTGACTCGGGTGCTTTCTGAAGTGTTTGGGAAGATGGGCCCTCGATGGGCCCTCGATGGGCCCTCTTAGCCTCCTGCTGGAGGTCAGTGTTGTTGACCCCTACTGCTGGCGGAGGTGGCAGAGCTCTCAAACTGCCAGGGATGATTTGATTCCACTCCACTCAGTATAACAGCAGGTTGTGACCTCGGGGTCGGGCTGGCAATGCCAACGGCTCTATTGAGGAACAGAAGCCCCATTGATTGCAGCTGACTAAGGCTGCTGTGCCTGGTCTCAATGGCACCGGATGTTTTCCACCCAATCCATTTGGAATATAAACTGTGATGAAAGATTCTTGTGGAAATGGGGTTTAGCTGTTCATGTTTTTCCTGATATTGAATTGTGTATACTTTGCAAATCCAACGACTAAACTTAACTAAACTTAACTCAACCTTTCCTGAGTCGTTCGTCATTTGTGAACATCCGCTGACATTTCTCTTATAGACAATAACAAACACCTGGAAGCTGAAATGCAGCTGGGCCAAGTGTCACACAAAAGTTGAGCATGTGAGCTCAATAAGGCTCTCCATATCGATATGCAAGTTATTCATGATTTGTTTTGGAAGTAGGGAAAGTTCTTTGGGAAAATAATTTTGAGCTGCAGCTCTGGCTCGGAAATAAATGGTTTGACAGATCATCAATGATTACAGAATACGACAGTAAATTGAATTCTATTGATTTATTTGGCAGTGTCTTTCATTATGCTTAAAGCAAGACCAAGCTCTCCCGTGAGTATTGGATTTTGGCCATTGTGCCAGTCTCCTTTCAAATGCGAAAATGAAGATTTATGTTTTACTGCCGCGCGAGTGATGCTTGTGGGATTGTAAGGACTCAAATGGATAAATAAGAAAATATGGAAAAGTTATATATTTAATGCTCTGCCAGATATAACTCACCACAGACACAAGAATAGCCTTGCCAGTAGCAGTGTGACGTAAAAAAAACCGCGGTGTCTAGAATCTCTGAACATCAAGAGACTCGCTGTATTGATGATGTTCAAGAAAGAAAATATATGGCACTTTCTGTAAGGAAGACCACAAATAATTCCAGATGATCCAAAAAGTGTATAGTTAGCCTGTTTTCAGTCAGATATGGCAATTCCGTTATAACGTGTGCCGTATCTGATTTGAGATAACGTGTTAGCATTGTGTTATCATAGTGTTAGCAGCCATTTTGCTGCACCACCCCCAGGCTCTCTGGATCATCACGGCGGAGCGTTGGCAAGGTCTTGCCACCGGTTTGACCCGGGGACCAAAGCGGTAACTGACAGTCAAGCCGGAGCTTGTCAGCCTCGCCGCTTATCACTTCTGACATCTGTCCACGCCGTCTCGCTTCCCCTGCTGTGACACTGATCCAGAAACAGTGACCTTGGGAAGCTCTCAGACACATATACACACACACTCTTTCTTTCTCTCTCACTCTCTCTCTTTCGTTTTCTCTCTCTCTTGTTCTCTCTCTCTGTCCTCGGCTGGCACAGCATCCGTCTGTTGTTTTGGTTGTTCAGAGGGTATTAGTTTCCCTATTAGACCTTGCTTTGTGGTCAGACAGACACACCGACAGATAGACAGGCAGTGATGCAATCCCTGGATTTGTGAGGGCACTTTGTCTCTCAACAGTGGATTCGTCTAGAGACGGGATTCTTTGATTGGATGGATCAACTCTCCAGATATTCATATAGTAAATACACACAGAAACACGCACGAGGCAACTCTCAGCAGCTTCGTTCCCGGGTCAGTTTGCGCAACACATTAGGCAAGATGGAGTGTTAATTGAGAGCCCCTTCATTTACTAGCCTCACTTTAGGCTCTTATTCTGTCAATCAATCCCTCTCAGTGTGGTCTAGATTTAGGCAGGGAGAGAGAGACGGTCAACACCAACACTTCCTGACCCACCCCCACTTCCCCCATATTGTGTAGTGTTTGTTTAGCTGCCTGCTTGCCTGTCCTATATTAGGCATGAGAGGCATATGTTCTTCCTCCCGTAAAACCATAGAAACAGCAGGACGTTGAGTTGAGGAGGTGGATGTTGGATGGACGTGTGTGTGGGTTGCCATGTGTGTGGGTTCTAATAATGAGGCAGGCACTGGCTGTATTAGCCTCTCTGGGAGCATCTGGAGCAGTCCTTTATAACCCACAACCCCCCACTCATTACCAGACACTAGGCCCCCAGAGTCCGGTCTGGAGCGTGAAGCCACAAGCTCTGCTGGTCGGCTACTGTATGGAAACCTGGAGGTGCCAAAAGTCCTGGTCTACCCCAGAAAGCAGTTTTGGGCTCTAAAATTTGTTTATTTTGATCACGTTCGACCCCCACTGTGAATTATTTGAAAGTTTGCTACGAATTGTGATATTTCATTAAATAGTGATCCATTCTGACTACTACATTTGTCGTCGCACAGGGCCTGCTACGAGGAGGCTCCCGGGTTGACTCTCTCAGGCAGGATGAAAACAACTACATGGATCATGATCCTTTGCTAGTTACGGCCACATTCACCATGGGACCATTAGTGATTTTTTTGTTGTTGGTGTCATTCAGCCCCATTCAACAATAATTCGAGTACTTCCGGCTTCATGTGCCATCGGGAGTTTTCCATAGGAATACGTGGATGAAAGTCGGTGCTATCTACTGGTTTTAATGTATATGCCATACACAAACACACACACACACACACACACACACACACACACACACACACACACACACACACACACACACACACACACACACACACACACATGAACCTCCCCAACCCCCTCCTCCCTTCAGTTAGGGAGGGATCTGTATGGAATACCAGCACGAACCGAGGCCTAGGTCAGATACGGCGGGTCACACACCCGGCTATTTAAGTCTGCCTCATTTAATTCCTATATCATCACATGGCCTCTCCACCCCTGTCTGGTGTCGTTATTTTGGATGGGTCCAGAATGGTCGTGCTCTCACGTCTCCCGAGACAGGAATGTGGACAAGGAAGGTCGCAGGGCTTTTAGGGGCTTCAGAGGGGTTTAGGGGTTCATCCAGTGGCAGGCTGGTAGTTCCAACGCCGCACGAAAAGCTGTCCCTGTTGATGTTAAAGAATTTGGGAGCAGAAGGGGTGGAGTGGGGAGAAGGACTTCTAGGAACAATACCCAATGGTCTTTGTGCCCCGCTTTTTCCTTCGCTTGTTAAGGCAGCAACTTACATATGGTCTCATCATTTTGACACGTGTCAAAGAAACTGCCAAAAATATAAAAACAACAACATCCATGTCAGACGTTTGACAGTGACATGCCATAGCCCTTGAGACACAAAGCGCTGGTGACACAGGTGCAAAGTCCTGACATTGGGTGTCACACTATGACACTTTTCTAAAGCTGTGTATGTAAGTACCCTCATGGTGCATTTAGAATGACAGGCGTTGCACCTGTGTCACCGGTGCTTTGGGTTGCCACCTCTGAGGTTTCGGTGTGAGAATGGGGTCCATCTCCAGCACTTTTCCCTGGACAGAAAGCCCGCCGTGCTGGCTGAAAGACTTCTTCTCAGTGCTATTGATTAGCTGGTTAGTCTATGGAAAGCCAGGAACAGGTCAGACACTGAGCTCCCTTCCTCTGGCTTAGTATGTTAGTGTCTGCTCTCTCTCTCTCTTTCTCCTCTCCCTTCTCTCTCTCTCGCTCTTTCTTCTCTCCCTTCTCTCTCTCTCGCTCTTTCTCCTCTCCTCTCCCTTCTCTCTCTCTCTCGCTCTCTCTTTCTCATCTCCCTTCTCTCTCTCTCGCTCTCTCTTTCTCATCTCCCTTCTCTCTTTCTCGCTCTCTCTTTCTCATCTCCCTCTCTCTCTCTCTCTCTCTCCCATCATTACCTACCTTTCTCTCTTCCTCTCGCTCTCTACCCTCTTTCCCTCTCTCTCTTCCCTTCCCTCTCTCTCTTCCCTTCCCTCTCTCTCTACCCTCTTTCCCTCTCTCTCTTCCCTTCCCTCTCTCTCTTCCCTTCCCTCTCTCTCTACCCTCTTTCCCTCTCTCTCTTCCCTTCCCTCTCTCTCCTCCCTTCCCTCTCTCTCTACCCTCTTTCCCTCTCTCTCTTCCCTTCCCTCTCTCTCCTCCCTTCCCTCTCTCTCTTCCCTTCCCTCTCTCTGCCCATCTATCCCTCTCGCTCCCTGTGCTATTCTTATCCGTTTTACTATTCCACTCAGAGAGTCCAACAGCCGCTTGCAGAGCTAGATCACAGGAGGCCAGCTGTTCCGCTTCTTTTATTAGCCATCAGTAGGCTGACCTGGTAGGATAGAGAGAGAGGGACAGAGATGGAGAGGGAGGGGGATGAGTGCAAGGGCAGTCGAGGGCATAGATTTCCCAGCTGTTTGTACACAGACGTCTTCTCAGCTCCTCTGTCGGAGATTAAGAAGATCCCTTTCAGTTCAGGACACACTTGCACACACACACACAGAAGCATACACACACTGAAGCGTACACACACTGAAGTTCGCACACACTGAAGCATACACACACTGAAGCGTACACACACTGAAGCGTACACACACTTGGGCACACGTTAACACACACACACACACACACACACACACACACACACACACACACACACACACACACACACACACATACACACACACACACATATCCCTCATCCAGCTCCTGTGACCCTAGACAGACAGCTGACTGTTGGACTTGGGGCTTCATCCAGAAACACCTCCTCAAAGGGGGTCGTTGTTGCTGCGCTGCTGCTGCCATGCCCCTGTCAAGCTCGGATGCCGTTTTCCCCCTTGGCGGGGTGGTAAAGTTTCACACGGCGCACCACTGGAATGTGCGGTGGGATAAGGCGCTAGCCAGCAGAGTGTAATGCTTTAATACCCCCACCAATCCCCCTCCATCGGCTCCCCTCCCTCTAATTTTCTTTGCCGACTCTCAAACCCATGTCGCCTTACAGTCTGTGGAGGCCCAGTTTACTAGTGTGTGTGTGTGTGGGGGGGGGGGGGGTATTCCCAGGCAATATAACGTAACCTCTGTACCATTTTGCCATTTACAATATTATTTTCAAAATGAAAAGACGGGAGGCAGGGATAGTTGCCAAGCTCTGTCGGGGCCCCCTGTCCCTCAAACGTTTACCACAGCGGGAAATAAAGTCACTCCAAGAAGTGCCATTGACAAGAGAAAGCGCAGAACGATCGCTCTGATTTGGGATGATATAATTTGCTGTGATAGGCGAGCATGCTGCTTTTTTGGACCCGCGTCGCCATAGAGATGCCCCATAACAACACAATGTTGAAAAAAGTTGGCCCACATGAGGTATTTTTATCCAAGTCTCTGCTTTGTAAGGGACGTTTTCTACCCATAATGCCCTATTGCACACTAAAAATACTGAGAATGTCTGTATTGTATATTTGCATATTTATGAGAATGGGCGTCACAGTTATTAAGTTAACTGGGATAAGTTCTGCAGAGTCTGGATTATGAAAGCACATAAAAAGTCAAAGTCAAAGGACATTTCTCCCAAAATATCTTCTTCCCGTACTGTGAAAGATTACAGTTCACAAAGTCCTACGAGTGAGATGTAAAGCCCCTCTATCTTCTAACTGTAGAGGGTGGTTTTCTCTTCGTGTTTGTTTGTACAGTATTGGGCCATTGAAGAAATGTCAACCCCTGTCAAAGACGTCTTAATCAAGAGTTTCCTGTCTTCTCTATTTAACTGAGGAGATTTAGTATTCATACTTAAAACTGCATGACTGTTTACTTATTGCTGCAAGAGTCCTTGAAAGGGCAGTATGTTCCAGACAAACAAACAGGATTAAATCAACAGTAACTGCAAACCAAATCTAACCCTAATATACCCATGAGAAAACAGAAAGAGATAGCTAGAACACATCCTCACAAAAGACACAATGCTGTAGGTAGGTGCATGTAACATCGCTTTGTGTATAGGGGGCATTGCCTTTCTGAAACAGGAAAGGGCCTTCCCCAAACTGTTGCCACAAAGTTTGAAGCACAGAATTGTCCAGAATGTCAGCATTAAGATTTCCCTTCTCTGGAACTAAGGGGCCTAGCCCGAACCATGAAAAACAGCCCCTGACCATTATTCCTCCTCCACCAAACTTTACAGTTGGGACTATGCATTGGGGCAGGTAGCGTTCTCATGGCATCCGCCAAACCAGATTCGTCTGTCGGACTGCCAGGTGGTGAAGCGTGATTTATCACTCCAGAGAATGCGTTTCCACTGCTTCACAGTCCAATGGCAGCGAGCTTTGCACAACTCCAGCTGACGCTTGTGTGTGGCTGCTCAGCCATAGAAACTCATTTCACTAAGCTCCTGAAGAAACAGTTATTGTGCTGACGTTGCTTCCCGAGGCAGTTTGGATCTCGGTAGTCAGTGTTGCAACCGAGGAAAGACGATTTTTACACACTACGCGCTTCAGCACACAGCGGTCCTGTTCTTTGAGCTTGTGCGGCCTACCACTTCACGGCTGAGCCGGTGTTGCTCCTAAACGTTTCCACTTCACAATAACAGCACTTACAGTTGACCAGGGGAGCTCTAGCAGGGCAGCAATTTGACGAACTGATTTGTTGGAACGGTGGCATCCTATGACGGTGCCACGTTGAAAGTCACTGAATTCTTCAGTAAGGCCATTCTACTGCCTATTCTACTAATCTCTTTGGAGATTGCATGGCTGTGTGCTCGATGTTATACACCTGTCAGCAACGGGTGTGGCTGAAATAGCTGAATCCACTCATTTGAAGGGGTGTCCACATACTTTTGTATATATTGTACCACCAGTATGGACTAAGATGTTGACCAGAAAGAGGTTACATACAATGCAGCCTAACAAAGGGGAGAGTGCGGCAGGTAGCCAGCTAGCTAGGTGACTAGATTCAACGTTTTCGCTAGACGCTAAGCCTCCCACTAATAAACGCGTACCACCAATATGGCCTTCATTAGGACGTGGCTGGGAGACCTAGACGAGTAATTAGTGGGCAAGTTGAGACTGGGCCTCTAAAACACTGTCGTTAACCAGTAGAAAATACAACCTTTCCAGGTCACATCACATTGTTTGCCACAGTAAAACAAGTTTATTTCAGCATTGAGCCGTCGTTAAAGTCCACTCGTCTGCGTTTTATGGAGCACAGCGCGATTGTGCCTGAGGAACTCAGTAAATGGCGTAATTCAAGTGGGGAGTGTGTGTACGTGTTTGCCTAGGACTGTTTGTGTATGTGTGTGTTTTACTGGGGGTCCATTCTCAGTTTTTTTTATTACCCCACTCTAACAATCACCAGGGATGAGGCCCTATCTGAAGACAGTATATTGTTTACATTACCCCTAAGAGATACCCAGCCACCCCACACTGAAACAGAAAAGTTTATACTGAAACATCTCAAGTCTCCCAAACACTGACTGGGTTTCAATCCAGGTCTCCTTTGCGCCACACGACGGTTAGACCTCTGAGCTGAAGCCTAGGCATTAGTATACATTAAGCTGGTACATGGTTGATGCTCTACACCGATAACTCAAACTATCCATCCACCCGGGGAGAAAGAAAAACATCCATATGGACTTTGGAATATAAATTCACCCTACCCGGTTTGTACCATCTATTTTGTGCAAGACATTTGTGTCTCGGCCAAAATATCTCATCATTTCTTTTCAAAGCCGCTCCCAATATGCTGGGCGCCGTTCGGAATGTGTTGTTGGGTTTCTTCTCCTAATAGGTCGACAGCTGTAATAACACAGTTTCATTTATTAACAAGTGCCTCTTTTAGAGGCCTTTTCCCACTTTTAACCTGATGTCGTCGTCGAAAGAGACTTTGTTTTTTTTGCTGATAGTATGATACATTGATAAAAAGATTATGCCCGTAGCAAACATACAGCGCCTTGGCCTAAAAGAGTAATCCTCTTTCTGTTTGCCATAATCAAGGTAGCTCTTTATTTTAGTAGCCTATACTGGATGCATGTCCTATAATATAGTGCACGTGAGCAATACTCTTTAGCCTACATCTTAGCTCACATACACACCATTGCAGATAGAAGTGAAACAAATGCGTACTTATTGATATAATCTAATTCTATCCCACAATGCAGTTCAATACTAACTTTGTGATGTAATATTTACTAGACTTATTTTCTCAATTCAAGCAAACACCATGGGCAACAACAAAAAAATCAATGTTTGCTTTGAGAATCATAGCCATGACTCACGCGGAACGAGAGCTTGAGCGCTAAAAGTAACACTTTCCCTGATTTGGACAGGATTCACTCTGTGAGTACAACATGAGTGCCTCCTGCAATCTAAAATGTGTGGGAGTAACCTCTAGCAGAATGGTCAGCGCTTATTCGGGGAGACGTGGGCTGCACTCTGAAAGACACACAGCCCCACTCCATCAAACATGTAACCGGCGAGTGTTGGGGGCTCTGAAATATACACAACACCACAGCCTCCGTACCTACTTATCACATGTCATTTCCTCAGCTCTGGACCTTTGATCTTTCGCTCGGCTGGTGTTTGTATTGGAGGGAATTAACTGTCTGTCCGGGCTCCCATTGGAGATTCTGGCAGTGTTTACTGAACGGATGTGCTACCACAGGAACACACACACACACACACACACACACACACACACACACACACACACACACATAGAGGTGCTGTCCAGTCCTAGTGTTTTATGGATGGGACACATTACCAAGACAATGCTCACTTAGGATCTGCCTTTCACAGGCTAATGCATCAGTAAACCCTCTATGACAGAGAGAGCGAGAGGGATGGAGAAGAGAGAGAGGGTGATGGGTGCAGATTAAAGGGGTAGAGAGAGAGGGGAGGAGTAGACAGAGAGGGGATGAAGAGAGAGAGCAAGGGCAGGGAGGGAGCGAAAGAGGGGCATAGAAAGAGGGAGCACGATGAACATCTCTCCCACACATGCACGCCATAAATACTGCCTCACTTGCTCAAACATACTCTCAAACAATCCTGCACAGAAACAAGATATCATCCCAATGAACGGCACATTAGACTAGTCTCTCTTCAGCAGTGACACGAAAACCCAACCCCTCTGCCCAGTAATATGAGCTCCTTGCAGTATGTTAGAGTCACACTCCGAGGCGCTAGCTCCGTAAGAAGGCTCCCTCCCTTCGTCACATCCAGCAGCGGATGGCTAGAAGATTAATGGCGGTGCTAACGGCGTATTTATCATCCGGGGCGGGGGAGTAATGCGACAACTTTCTAATCGGAATATATTTCATTGGGCTGTTATGTCGCTCGGCCCTGGCCCCTGCGAGTGTGTGTCTGTGTGTGTGAGAGAGAGGTGTGTGTGTGTGCATGCGTGCATGTTTCTGTGTGTGTCTGTGTATGTGGGGGGGGTTCTCTGTTTGTGTGAGAGGGAGCTGATTGTCTGTCTATTTGTGTGTATTTGTGTATCTGTCTGTGCTCCTTCCTGTGTGTTTGTGTGTTTGTCTGCGTTCACATCTCACATGAGCCTGAAACACCGCACTCAAGCCTCCATAAACGCTCACGGATCACACTATCTCCCTTCCCTGAAACTAGCCCAGTAATTAGATGAAGATGAAGTTCCTCTCACCCTCACTCTGGGGCTAAACTCCCAAGATCCTCTCCTCCGATCTTCTCCTTATCTGGGAGGCCGTCTACCTCTATCTCCCTTTCTCCCCCCTTTCTCTTTCCCGTCCTCTTTTTTTTGGGGGGGGGGGCACTCGGCAGAAATCAAGATGGATGTCCCCCATGTAGATGGGAGATAGAGAGTGCAGAGGGGTGAGATTGGGCTTGATCATGCCTCTGGCCCCAGTCGGATTGGCTTTAGAACACAGAGGCTGGGCAGTCACACAAGGTTAGACACCCAGAGGCTGAGGAGGACTGGAGGATCATAATGGCTTACGGTTCTTGTGATTCAGGGCTATGTCCCAATCTCTCCTTTCTCCCGAAGTGTGTACCAGTTCGCTTCCCTTCATGGATTTGAAAGAAAATGACTGTTAAAGAAAATGACTCTATATGGAAAGTCACCCATGCCTAAACCAATCCAATGCTGTTAAGAGAGAATATTGTGACGTACCCAAGATTTCATAGGAACACGTTAATGAATGATGTTAGCTACAGGACAATCCCTGACAGAAACATGTGGACTATGGATATTATGGATACATCCTTATGATATGGATATTATGGATACATCCTTATGATATGGATATTATGGATACATCCTTATGATATGGATATTATGGATACATCCTTATGATATGGATATTATGGATACATCCTTATGCTATGGATATTATGGATACATCCTTATGTTATGGATATTATGGATACATCCTTATGCTATGGATATTATGGATACATCCTTATGCTATGGATATTATGGATACATCCTTATGTTATGGATATTATGGATACATCCTTATGATATGGATATTATGGATACATCCTTATGTTATGGATATTATGGATACATCCTTATGTTATGGATACATCCTTATGTTATGGATATTATGGATACATCCTTATGATATGGATATTATGGATACATCCTTATGCTATGGATATTATGGATACATCCTTATGTTATGGATATTATGGATACATCATTATGTTATGGATATTATAGATACATCCTTATGCTATGGATATTATGGATACATCCTTATGCTATGGATATTATGGATACATCCTTATGTTATGGATATTATGGATACATCCTTATGTTATGGATACATCCTTATGTTATGGATATTATGGATACATCCTTATGTTATGGATATTATGGATACATCCTTATGTTATGGATATTATGGATACATCATTATGTTATGATATTATGGATACATCCTTAGGTTATGGATATTATGGCTACATCCTTATGTTATGGATACATCACTATGTTATGGATATTATGGATACATCGTTATGTTATGGAAATTATGGATACATCATTATGTTATGGATATATAAATACATGTTTTAAAAAATATATATATTTAACCTTTATTTAACTAGGCAAGTCAGTTAAGGACAAATTCTTATTTCCAGTGACGGCTTACCCCGGCCTACCCTGGCGACGCTGGGCCAATTGTGTGCCGCCCTATTGGACTCCCAATTACGGCCGGTTGTGATACAGCATGGAATCGAACTAGGTCCGTAGTGACGCCTCCAGCGCTGAGATGCAGTGCCTTAGACTGCTACACCAATCAGGAGCCCTATACATCATTATGTTATGGATATTATGGATACATCCTTATGATATGGATATTATGGATACATCATTATGTTATGGATATTATGGATACATCCTTATGTTATGGATATTATGGATACATCCTTATGATATGGATATTATGGATACATCATTATGTTATGGATATTATGGATACATCCTTATGATATGGATATTATGGATACATCCTCATGCTATGGATATTATGGATACATCCTTATGCTATGGATATTATGGATACATCCTTATGTTATGGATACATCCTTATGTTATGGATATTATGGATACATCCTTATGTTATGAATATTATGGATACATCCTTATGTTATGGATATTATGGATACATCCTTATGATATGGATATTATGGATACATCCTTATGCTATGGATATTATGGATACATCCTTATGCTATGGATATTATGGATACATCCTTATGTTACGGATATTATGGATACATCCTTATGTTATAGATACATCCTTATGTTATGGATATTATGGATACATCCTTATGCTATGGATATTTTGGATACATTGTTATGTTATGGATATTATGGATGCATCCTTATGTTATGGATATTATGGATACATCATTATGTTATGGATATTATGGATACATCCTTATGTTATGGATATTATGCATACATCCTTATGCTATGGATATTTTGGATACATCGTTATGTTATGGATATTATGGATACATCCTTATGTTATGGATATTATGGATACATCATTATGTTATGGATATTATGGATACATCCTTATGTTATGGATATTATGGATACATCCTTATGTTATGGATATTATGGATACATCCTTATGTTATGGATACATCCTTATGTTATGGATATTATGGATACATCATTATGTTATGGATACATCCTTATGTTATGGATATTATGGATACATCCTTATGTTATGGATACATCCTTATGTTATGGATATTATGGATACATCCTTATGTTATGGATATTATGGATACATCCTTATGTTATGGATATTATGGATACATCATTATGTTATGATATTATGGATACATCCTTATGTTATGGATATTATGGCTACATCCTTATGTTATGGATACATCACTATGTTATGGATATTATGGATACATCGTTATGTTATGGAAATTATGGATACATCATTATGTTATGGATATATAAATACATGTTTTAAAAAATATATATATTTAACCTTTATTTAACTAGGCAAGTCAGTTAAGGACAAATTCTTATTTCCAGTGACGGCTTACCCCGGTCTACCCTGGCGACGCTGGGCCAATTGTGTGCCGCCCTATTGGACTCCCAATTACGGCCGGTTGTGATACAGCATGGAATCGAACTAGGTCCGTAGTGACGCCTCCAGCGCTGAGATGCAGTGCCTTAGACTGCTACACCAATCAGGAGCCTTATACATCATTATGTTATGGATATTATGGATACATCATTATGCTATGGATATTATGAATACATCCTTATCTTATGGATACATCATTATGTTATGGATATTATGGATACATCATTATGTTATGGATATTATGGATACGTCCTTATCTTTTGGATACATCATTATGTTATGGATATTATGGATACACCATTATGTTATCGATATTATGGATACATCCTTATGTTATGGACATTATGGATACATCCTTATGATATGGATATTATGGATACATCCTTATGTTATGGATATTATGGATACATCATTATGTTATGGATACATCATTATGTTATGGATATTATGGATACATCCTTATCTTATGGATACATCATTATGTTATGGATATTATGGATACATCATTATGTTATGGATATTATGGATACACCATTATGTTATCGATATTATGGATACATCCTTATGTTATGGATATTATGGATAAATCCTTATGATATGGATATTATGGATACATCCTTATGTTATGGATATTATGGATACATCATTATGTTATGGATACATCATTATGTTATGGATATTATGGATACATCCTTATCTTATGGATACATCATTATGTTATGTATATTATGGATACATCATTATGTTATGGATATTATGGATACATCCTTATCATATGGATATTATGGATACATCTTTATGTTATGGATATTATGGATACATCATTATGTTATGGATATTATGGATACATCATTATGTTATGGATATTATGGATACATCCTTATGTTAATGATATTATGGATACATCATTATGATATGGATATTATAGATACATCCTTATGATATGGATATTATGGATACATCCTTATGTTATGGATATTATGGATACATCATTATGTTATGGATATTATGGATACATCCTTATGTTATGGATATTATGAATACATCCTTATGTTATGGATATTATGGATACATCATTATGTTATGGATATTATGGATACATCATTATGTTATGGATATTATGGATACATCCTTATCTTATGGATACATCATTATGTTATGGATATTATGGATACATCATTATGTTATGGATATTATGGATACATCCTTATCTTTTGGATACATCATTATGTTATGGATATTATGGATACACCATTATGTTAACGATATTATGGATACATCCCTTATGTTATGGATATTATGGATACATCCTTATGATATGGATATTATGGATACATCATTATGTTATGGATATTATGGATACATCCTTATGTTATGGATATTATGGATGCATCATTATGTTATGGATACATCATTATGTTATGGATATTATGGATACATCCTTATCTTATGGATACATCATTATGTTATGGATATTATGGATACATCATTATGTTATGGATATTATGGATACATCCTTATGTTATGGATATTATGGATACATCATTATGTTATGGATATTATGGATACATCCTTTTGTTATGGATATTATGGATACACCCTTATGTTATGGATATTATGCATACATCATTATGTTATGGATATTATGGATACATCCTTATCTTATGGATACATCATTATGTTATGGATATTATGGATACATCCTTATGTTATGGATATTATGGATACATCCTTATCTTATGGATACATCATTATGTTATGGATATTATAGATACATCCTTATGTTATGGACATTATGGATACATCCTTATCTTATGGATACATCATTATGTTATGGATATTATGGATACATCCTTATGTTATGGATATTATGGATACATCTTATGTTATGGATATTATAGATACATCATTATGTTATGATATTATAGATACATCATTATGTTATGGATATTATAGATACATCCTTATGTTACGGATACATCATTATGTTATGGATATAATGGATACATCAGTATGTCATGGATACATCCTTATGTTTTGGATATTATGGATACATCCTTATGTTATGGATACATCATTATGTTATGGATACATCATATGTTATGGAAATTATGGATACATCAGTATGTCATGGATATTATGGATATGTCCTTATCTTATGGATACATCACTATGTTATGATATTATGGATACATCATCATGTTATGGATATTATGGATACGTCACTATGTTATGGATATTATGGATACATCCTTATGTTATGGATATTATGGATACATCATTATGTTATGGATATTATGGATACATCCTAATGATATGGATATTATGGATACATCATTATGTTATGGATATTATGGATACATCCTTATGTTCTGGATATTATGGAGACATCCTTATGCTATGGATATTATGGATACATCCTCATGTTATGGATATTATGGATACGTCACTATGTTATGGATATTATGGATACATCATTATGTTATGATATTATGGATACATTATGTTAAGGATATTATGGATTTCATGTGGCATTCAAAATGGTCCGGTCCTGTCCAGTTTTAGTGTATATGATTGCGAATGCAACTTTATGATTGCTTAAAATTGACCCTGTTTTGAATTGAATGGGCATTTGCCAGGAATAGACCTTCCCTATGCACTGCTTTAAAATGTACAATCAGAGAGTAGCCTTTGGTTGTGATGGCATTTAATGATAACTTTAAAATAGTTGTATTTTCTATCTGCTATCACCTCAAAATGACATCATAGGAACACTCTGTTGCAGCATCAGCATTACAACACACACTCCTCCCCTGGTAATTGCCCGTTACACACAAAAGTAAACATCATAGCCTCTAGCCAATTACAGTCTCTAGGTGAAGCCCTCAGTCTTGTGGCCATTACTGGACAATCTCTGTCATAGTCAAGCATTCAAAGCAAGAGGTTGGAGGGGCTTATGTTATAATCAGCAATACACACACACACACACACACACACACACACACACACACACACACACACACACACACACACACACACACACACAGGCGTTTACAAACACACACATACACACAGGTGTAAACACACACATACACACAGGTGTAAACACACACGTACACACAAGTGTAAACACACACGTACACACACAAACACGCACAAAGAGTTCTGTTCTTCCCCTGCTTAGAGATTATGGAGCCTGCATTCTCCTTACCAATCTGCCATTTATGTGCATGAGTACATTTCAGCCCTTTGAAGCTTATTGTCACCTTGCCAAGCTCCTTGTAAGAACAACAAAGGCGAAGGAGTTAGTCAGCAAAGTTTAAAGCCAGTGATTAGGATAAGACTGGCTCCTCCCCCAAACAAACAGACGGCAGCCAGTCAGGCATTGCCGTGTGGCGAGAAAACCACCTTTTGAGGTGAAGAGATGAACCATGATTTGTCTCTCACACCGAGGGGAAAAAAAGGAAGTGAGAGCTAGCAGGAGAAATGAGGCATAGGTGAATGTTTCAGACACTTTGTTGCCGTACAGTCGTCCTTTGAGCCAGTTTGTTTCTGGGACAGTTTGTTTCTGATCTTTAAGGTCAGATGGGTGATAGACAGCTTGTCAAGTGCAAACTGAGACCGTTTTTTTCTTAACAGGTGAGGAGAACGGGACTTTGACAAAAGAAGGCATTTTCTGGTGCTTTTGTGATCAGTGAGGAACATAGCTGACTCTATCAAAAGCTCAAATATAACCAAGAGGGATATCAGATTTGTTGAACTGTTATGGTGTCTGACTTCGCTGTTTAACTGCTCCTTCGTCAACACACCATGTTTCGAAACCTCAAAAGGCAAAGGCGTGTTGAGTTTGATTAGGTTCAGTTCCCAGTTTTCACCTCTCACCTGTAATTGTGCAATGGAACACACACTGCACATATTGCATGCATGCTTGTTTGGTTCTCGCCCTTCATATATTTGGCCTATTCTTTGTTGTGGCCAACAGGGTGCAAGGACATCATCCAAAACTTGTGAAATCAGAGTGTCACTACGCCCCTGAGCACCTTGGCATCTTCTCAACACCAGTCCCTATCGTTGAACATTTATTAATCCCCAGGAGGAGGGACAGTTTAGTCGTAGTAGCAGTTAGCATCTGCTAGCAGCCCCAAGCCATTCCAAGTAGCTCCTGTTTCCCCAATGCTGCTGCAAGTTAGTGACACCTCAATCACACGCAGGCTAACTGCCAGCGACTGGCCAATGCCCTGACTGTCCCCCTGAGATATCTCTTTTTTCTGGTAGTCCCAGAGAGATAGATAGGGAGAGAGGAGCGAGAGAGAAAGACTGAGGATCTTTAGTGGAGGGACTTGCGGGTAGCCAGGCCTGAAATCAGGTCAAATTGTTCATCAGCAAACTGCAGACTGTGTATTCTCCCCCAATGATACGACTACAGTGGAAAGATCAGGGGCTCAAGCATTCTCTCACTGTACCTCTCCTTACCCAGCCATTCTCTCAGATGCCTCTGTATGTATACCAGTCCCGGGTCTAACTATGTCAACCGTCTTAACTGCCAGTTGGTATCAACTGTTTGTATTTCTTTTGAAAGAAGAGAGGGGTAGAGTAAAAGTTAGCAATTTTTGGTGTTCTTTATGATTGTGAATCTTACCGTTTCACTGGTGTGGAGTGAATGAGGGTCTGGAACAATGTATTCCACCACACTCAACCTTTTGGATAAATGACAACTATAGCATCCTCAGTTGACTTTGTCCACGACCTTTTTTGAGCTGTCACAATGACTTTTTGGATGTTAGCGATTCTGCAGATAAAAGCTGTTTTTGACGTGCAGGTAAAGACTGTGGTTTTACAATCGTAACTCTGCCACGAGAATCACGTCAGATCACGCTTCAGAGGCCAGCCATCACGTCCAATGATTGTGTTCTCATTGCTCCTGTTCAAGAGATAACAAAAAATATACATTTCCTCTTGTTTCTCCCTCCCTTGTCTGACACATTTGTTTTGGTTGCAGCGCTGGAAATGGATGTGGCTGACACTCAGAGTGAGAGATAAAAGGATAACTTTGATGGCTGACAATGCTAGCGTCATTAGCTCGCTGGCTCTTTTTTTTTTGTCTGGGGTTGAAGGAATTGTCAGGGACGCTGTAAAATGATGTGTATACGCAGTTTCCCGTATTGGAATCACTTCATTTCAACAGCAGAGGGAAAATGTTTTGACTTCTCCTAGCTTCCAACAACAATGATATACAGTATGACTGACACTTCACACAGTAGCTCCAAACGTTCTCTGTGGTGTCTTTGTCTAACTACACTGAACAAAAACATAAAGGCAGCATGTAAAGTGTTGGTTTCATGTGCTGAAATGAACGTTTGCTGATGTCAACGTGCCCCATGATGGCTGTGGGGTAATGGTATGGGCAGGCATAAGCTACGGATAACAAACCCAATTGCACCGAGACTAGATCCTGAGGCCCATTGTATTGCCGTTCGTCTGCCGCCATCACCTCATGTTTCAGAATGATAATGCACAGCCTCATATTGTAAGGATCTGTACATAATTACTGGAAGCTGAAAATGTCCCAGTTCTTCTATGGCCTGCATACTCACCAGACATGTCACCCATTGAGCATGTTTGGGATGCTCTGGATCGACGTGTATGACAGCGTGTTCCAGTTCCCGCCAATATTCAGCAACTTCGCACAGCCATTGAAGAGGAGTGGGACAACATTCCACAGGCCACAATCAACAGCCTGATCAACTCTATGTGAAGGAGATGTGTTGTGTTGCATGAGGCAAATAGTGGTCACACCAGATACTGACTGGTTTCTGATCCACGCCCCTACCTGATCCACACCCCATAAGGTATCTGTGACCAATACTGTATATACAGTATTGCAGTCTAACAATACTCCAAACAAACATGCAGGTGAAAGAAGAAGTATTTCAATCATAAAAGTAGAGCATAATTTGCATGGCATTAGCACAAGTGCAACTTTCCTCGGCTAATTACAACCGACTAAACAGCAGGGGTTTAGCGAGGCGTTACCACACACAACAATGCCTTCCCGTACATGAAACAAAAGGAGAAGTTGAAAGGCAATACATCACGATGCTGGGCTGCATTATGAGAAAGAGAATGTATAGCTAATTAATTTCAGCGTTTGCCCGCAGTCTGACAGGAGACAAGCAAGTTCTGACAACTAAAACAAGTTTGTGGGCAAAGTTATGAATTGTGTAGTAACCTTTTGGAATGGTTGGCATTGAGTGCATTTTGAGTGCATTTTGTAGGTGGATGGTATTAGGCGATTGAACCACAGCTGGTAATTACAGACACATCCCACACTGGTTACCACCATGACCTTTAATGATGCCCCTCATCGTAAACGTAACAGTACAGATGTAGGATCTTAAATTGACCTGTATTGTCGCTGCAAAATAATCCTGCAGCAACAAGATTTGAACGTTTAGTCCGTAATGTTGCTTGATTGGTGGTTAGGCTATTAGCTGTTCAAAATGAGGTCACATGAAAAGTGCAATACTGTTAACCGTGTGTTAGTGGGGGTTTTCAGTGAATTTATTTAAATCACTAAGCTCATCTGCATTTCCTGCGGCACAGGAACATGATCATCAACAAAAGAGTGATCAAATTTAGATAATACATCTGTACATCTCATCACAAAAGGGTCATGCATGAAGCATTGGAGTAATTAGAGATGGTATGTCCCTAGCAGGCCAACTGTACTATATGTTGTAGTCCTTGTTAGCTTCTCTGAAAAAGAGCATCTGCTAAACGACATCAATGTACCGTCAGACACACACCCACACACACACACACACACACACACACACACACACACCTTTTCCCTGTAGTACCTCAGTGGCAGAATCTCACTGGCAGCGACTCTAAATGAAATTCTTAATTAGGATCTTTAAATAAGTAATTATGCAGTAGCTAATCCTCTATTCATGGTTCCTATCTCTCTTCAGATATCACTTGGGCGGGTAAGGTGGGTCCGGGCTCTACCAATGGGAGCTTCAGATGCCACTTTGGCACCTTTGTCACAGGCAGCCATGTTAATGACAAGATGTAGACAGTCAGTTAATGGTCATTTAAACTCTTGGAAAGGAGGCTCTGCTAGTTAGGATGATGCACTTAGTGTTGCTCGGTATATCGAAACTTCGGTACTTGTTTTATACTAGAACAGGAAAAAACGGATCAGTACCAGAATGTTTTGTGTGTGTGTGTGCATGCAATTAACTCGTGAAGAGGCCTTAACCAGTATCAATAGACTAGAGATTTACCATTCAAATACATGATTCCCATTATGTTGTTATGTAGTTACATTGGTAAAAAAAAATATATAATATTCTATAATTATATTGTATAGTTAATGCATACAAAAATCAAATATTTCACCTGGTATCGGTATCGAAGTCAAAATGCTGGTATCGTGTCAGTGCAGACTTGTCTGTGTGTTTGTTTGTCGTGTGTGTGTTTGTTTGTCTGTGTGTGTGTGTTTGTTTGTTTGTTTGTTTGTTTGTTTGTTTGTCTGTGTGTGTGCGTGTGTGTGAAAATTGGTATTATTCCTGTGGTTGTAGGTCTTTTGAGGGAATTAATCAAATGTTTACATTTGCATATTGAATATACACTACAGTCTCACAATCTATGTCCAAGTGAGAAGAAAATAAGCTAACAGCCAGCGTTTCTCTGGTAAATGGAGAAATGCCAGTGTAGGAATAGGCACTTATCAAACGTTCATTTCAAATGCGCTGTTTTTGCAAATGTGACTGGGAAGATAAAAATTGGTAGGGCTTATCATGTTTTCATAAGCTGGAGACATATGCCTATATTAATCAGGGTGAAAACTATCAAAACAAACATCAAACTGGTACGGGGACAGCCACAGCCTCCATCTAAAATGATTTCAAGTAATAGAGACAGAAATGTGCTTTTAAAGTAGATATGTACATTGTCATTGGAAATGCACTGGGAGAAGAGGTAGTGGGTCAAATTGCTTCCGTGCTGGCTTTTATTTGGCTTTGCAAACCGAACTGAGATTTGATTTAATTTCATCTCAAAACTGGGGGAGAAGAAAGAGTCTTATTCAGTCATTTTGAAAGTCATAAAATCAGTGTTGTGTTCTAGTACTACAATAGGCCATCAGTTAAATGGGCTTGGCATTGAATTGAGGTATTCTTGATTCTTGCTAACGTAGACTGTTGTATAACAGATAAGGTCAATGTGGACAGTTGTTCACTCCTGTGTCAAGTGTCAGCGTGCAGCGGTTAGGACGGAGTCAGGCGCAGGACACCTATCTGAGTAAAATACGTACTTTACTCGAAAAGAAACAACAATGATTTCCACGCAGGGAAAAACACACCAGCTCACGGAAGTCTTGAACACGAAACAAAGAACAAACACGCACAAAACCATGTGGGAACCAGAGGGTCAAATAGGGAATAAATTATAACGTAATGCAAACCAGGTGTGTACAATCAGGACAGAACAACATAGAAAAAGAAATGTAGATCGGTGGCAGCTAGAAAGCCGGTGACGTCGACCGCCGAACGCCGCCCGAACAAAGAGAGGCACCAACTTCGCCGGAAGTCGTGACATCCTGCCTGTGTTCAGTCCTTACGGCAATGTGTGTCGCACTAGGTCCGCAAGTTAAGAAAGCAAATTTCACTCCCACAGTCTGTGGGAACTGTAGCTAACATTTGTCCAAAGGAGGTCTAAAATGATCCAGAAATATAGTGTTTTTATTGAAATGACTCGCTAAAATACACATCAAAGGATATTTCTGAACAAATGAGTCCTGCAAAATCCCCCACAGGTAAAATAGTAGACCTTTTCAACGCCTCCTAGGATGGTCTTTGAAGCGAGCACAAGGAGCAACACGGCTTCATTGCTCTGTTGCTTATTCAACAAAGTCGCCTAATATTTGTGATAATATTTGATGCCCAGTCAACAGCCATCTTGGCAGCTCTCTCACATAACACACTCTGATCAGCTTGTGTTTTGCTAATAGGTCTATTGTGTCAGTTACAGAATTCTGCTGTGTGTGTGTGTTGTTTTTAAAAATCAAACATGATTCATGACAAAACATTAGCAGTCATAATCCCCTTTATACTCATGTCAAGCCAGACTGGGTAGCCATGTGGCGTCCAATCGACCGCTAACCGTGCGTCTCTCGTCTCTTGGGAGTTGGGCACGAAACAACGTGCATAAACGTGCAAAACACACAACTTTGAATCAAGTCAAGAGCTGCCGGTACAACGTGAAGTGAAATGACCTATCATGTGGGCTTGTGGGAGGTAGAAACATTAGCCATACCGCTGAAGGTATAATACGATACATATTTATGCTAAAGCTAATTGAGGGGATATGGGTTGAGGGATACACCCTCCCTGCCATAGTTCAAAAGCTCCCGTGCATATAATGTACCGTTACATTTATCTCAGGGTATATCACGGAAATTAGCGTTTAGAAAACGGGAGATACTTTAGCATTTTAATAATGACATTGCCCTTGAGAGCAGTGTGTACACCTTAGGCTTTTCTTTACATCCTCCGTCTATGCTTAACTAATGCATTTTCATATCTAAAGCAAGCTTCGGCTTTGGTACAAATGCGGCTAAAATGTCACTGTGGCAAAATACCTTGATATTCAAAGTGATGAACGGTGAACTGGTTGTATGGGAGAAAAGGAGTGACTGTTGTGTTCCTATGAAAACTGCATTGGGAATTAGGGTCTGGTCTATGAAGTAGGAACTCATGCAATTGCAGTGGTTTTTCAGTTGATTTCTGCCACGCTAGTCACAGAGGAGTGCTGTTTTGTCTATTCAGGGGAACACTCCTACTCTCATGGCCTCTGTCTTTTCCATAAAACTGCATGAGAGCAGGGGCAGGGGGGTGGGAATGGTCTCTCTACCTCTCGCTCCTTCCCCCCCCTCTCTCTCTCTCTCTCTTTGTGCTCTGTGTCTCTCTCTCCATCCACCCTCCCTCTTTTTCTCTCTCCATCTTCCTCTTTCTTTCCATCCTCTCTATCTTCTCTCTCCCTCCTCATCCTTTTCTCTCTTACTTTCTCTATTTCCCTTCCTCCCTCCCTCTCTCCTCTCTCAGAAGTGATATTATTCATCCTCCCACAGACCGTGGCTGGGTGGGGGGTAGATGTCAAGATGCCCGGAGCGTATGGTGCAGAGACTGTGTGTGTGTGTGTGTGACACAGAGAGAGAGAGAGAACAAGAGATTGTGCATACATGCATGTTGCAGGAAACAGAGGATCTTGAAGCCCATACACGTTCTCATACTCCGACCATCGCAAATTCTTCCATCCCGTCATCCCCCCTCCGGAAAACGACACCTCCAGACTGCTCTAGTGTGCCTAGGACTCTCCACCCTCTGCTCTCTGTTGTCCTCCTCTCCCTCTGTCTCATTCCACCACTCTCCACCCTCCGCTCTGTTGTCCTCCCCCTCCTCTCCCTCTGTCTCATTCCACCACTCTCCACCCTCCGCTCTGTTGTCCTCCCCCTCCTCTCCCTCTGTCTCATTCCACCACTCTCCACCCTCCGCTCTGTTGTCCTCCCCCTCCTCTCCCTCTGTCTCATTCCACCACTCTCCACCCTCCGCTCTGTTGTCCTCCCCCTCCTCTCCCTCTGTCTCATTCCACCACTCTCCACCCTCCGCTCTGTTGTCCTCCTCCTCCTCTCCCTCTGTCTCATTCCACCACTCTCCACCCTCCGCTCTGTTGTCCTCCTCCTCCTCTCCCTCTGTCTCATTCCACCACTCTCCACCCTCCGCTCTGTTGTCCTCCTCCTCCTCTCCCTCTGTCTCATTCCACCACTCTCCACCTCTCTCTCTCTCTCGCTTTGGCACAAGCACAGACGGAGCAGGGGAAAAGCTAGCAGCGAGGCGCGCTCTCTCTCTCTCTCTCTCTCTCTCTCTATTCCCACCTCAGTCTCTCTGCCTGCTCCCTCCTTCTCAGCTCCCTCTTTACCATTCTCTTTCCCTCCATCTCCTCCCTCTCCCCTGTTTTCTTGTTCATAATATGTAACATGATTTGGCCCTCCCTTGTTCATGCGGCGTAAATTGAATCCCACTGTTTCCAGGTTGGCGGCTGCTGAGTCTACTGTTTTCTCCCTCTCACACAATGGGCACTTGAATGCATCACATTTACACGGTAATGAGTTCCTTTCTACGTGAAACACGACACTCATACAGAAGTGTCCTTCAGTGGACGGTGGCGGCACGAGCACGACACACTATGCACTTCTAAATCGTCAGCATCAAGACAGCACACGAACTCGTGGCCCCTCAAGTGCATGGGGGAGCCCTCAGAGGCATTCAAGTTTTCTATATGATTGCATTAACCATGTGTTGGCCAATGTAATCAAGGTCAGCAGAAATACAAACAAGCAGTCACAGATGTAGAGTGTTGTGGTGATGTTATTCCCCACCCTTGTGTCCCTGATGCTTACCCCCGAAGCTTAGGTTCTGGGTAACCGTGTGTGTGTGTGTGTGTGTGTGTGTGTGTGTGTGTGTGTGTGTGTGTGTGTGTGTGTGTGTGTGTGTGTGTGTGTGTGTGTGTGTGTGTGTGTGTGTGTGTGTGTGTGTGTGTGTGTGAGAGAGTGTGAGAAGGAGAGAGTGTGAGAAGGAGAGAGTGTCTGGGTTTGTGTGTGTGCATGGCCTTTGTGTGTGTGTGTGTGTTTTCTTGCGTGTGTGTGTGTGTGTGTGTGTTTGACTCTGTATGCCAGTGTGCAGGGAAGCAGCCCAACAGGGCACTGGGATAATCACTCACCGGTCTGGTGGTCAAGGTCGTGTACTGGGGGACCATCCATCTGAACCTAACAGCTGCTGTGAGACGGGGATAACGGAGTAGAGGAGGGGCGGGGAGAGAGAGATGCAGGGAGAGAGAAAGAGCGAGGGAAGGGTTAAAAAAGAACTAGAGGTGTTTTACTGTGGGTAAGAGAGAAAGAAAGCGAAACGGACAAGGAAAGAGGGACAGGGAAAATTTGGTAGATAAAGGAAGAAGAGGAGGGAGGGAGAGAGAGAGGGAGAGAGTGCTAGATAGTCTCATAGGATCATTATAGTAAACTGAGAATATACAGTATATATTGGCCTCTGTTCCATTGTTAGTTTTTCTTTCAGCTATATGGGCAAACACCAACTTGTTAAAACGGTTGTATTTATTTAAACTCTGCAGGGTGACGTTTATTGTCATGAATCGTACCCTGAAGGCGGAACTAGATAGGCCAGCTGCAAAGTCAAAATTGGCTATATTGTAAAAATACCTGTGGGGAAAAAAGAGCTTTATGGTCTTAAGTTAAGGTCAGGGTTTGGCATTAGGGTTAGCGGTGTTTTTAAGGTTAAGGTTAGGTTATAAAATCAGATTTCATGACTTTGTGGCTGTGCCAGCTAGTGACCGCTCTGCAGAGCTGTCTCCAGGGTACGTCATGACACAAATGCCAACCTGCATAAATTCTCCCTACAGAGCTATAACCACAGATAGATACATTGCACAAGTTAAGCAACTCTTAGACATATCTATGGGTTTACTTTGTCAGTGACCTTTGGGGATTAGGTAAACAAACACAACTCCCTTCAGACAAACTTTATTTGGAGGCTTCTCAAAGTTCACACTCCTGCTGCGAAGGTGAAATGGCTTTGGCATTTCCTGTACCCACACCTGGGGACACGATGCAGCGACAAGATCACCGTTGCTTCCTTCGTCCAGACACAGCAGGTGCTTTTAAACCCAATTACTGGCGCAGGAAATGTCACCCGAACCCAATAAGCTTATCTCAGTGTCTTATGTTGGAAGGCGTCACTCATAACAACAAAGAGTGGGACTCTAGAGAGGATGCTAGCTTGTTGTTAGCCCTTTAGCGATTAGCCGCTAGGCACGACATAAACAAACACCTCTGACGTTCGAATAAACATGGAGACAACAGAGTAACTCGGGTGGGACGAGCATCTCTGAAAACGTAATTTATGAGCGTGGGAGGCTTGTTTGACTGAGGTCGGAAGGAGGGGGGGGAGTAAATAAGTTTCTCTAAGCCGCGGTTTGTCAGAAGCTTTCATGTGGAGGCTGCACTTGAGGGCATAGCTTAGCTTAGCTTGAGGGATGTTATTACACATGCCCGCTGATCTGGGGCGATGCGTGAGAAACGTCCCAGACGCCAGTCCTAAATCAAAGTGAGAGAGAGATGGAGGGAGCGATGGAAACAGAGTACAGAGACGGGAGGTATGAGCGAGTGAGAGAGAGAAAAGACACAGAGAAGGGCAGAGGAATGACAGTGAAAGACAGGGGGAGAGAAAGTAGAGTGAATGAGAGAGGCAGAGAACAGAAGAAGAAGATTTTGTTGGAATGAGAGAGATGAATAGATGAGTGGAAGGAGGCAAGATAAAAGACTGCTGCATGTGTCATGCATAATAAGTGCAGCCAGCATCCCAAGCTCATGGCCTGCCGCTCTGACTTAGCCCGCACCCTTTTTGACAGGTGGGCGGACGGTTGCTAGGGGAAGTAATGCCTTTGTCGAGTGTTCCAACGGGAGACATTTTAACCCCAATCATATGACACATAGCAATAACCCAGAGGGCACCTTATTATTATTATTATTGTTGAATTGGTGTGAATAATTTTTCATGTAGCCTTTTCTCAACTCTACTGAAGTCATATTTCTGTTGAAATGGGTAGATTGTGAGGGTGAGGAATGGGTACACGATACCCTATGCCCTCTGTGGAGATGCCATTTGACCTCTCGGTTGAAATAGGCGGGTGAGCGCTCGGCCATGGTACAGCGGTTTTGCCTTAATTATAGAGTCCTTGAGCGTTTGACTCTTACCTCTAGCGTGGCATCTGGAAACAAGATACTGTATAAAACATATAAAAGCACAGCTTTACCTTGCTGGAGTTAAGAAACCTGGCATGTTTTACTTGTGGTTTTGGACTATGTAATGACTGCATTGTTTATGACAGGGCACTGAAAGGGAACATTTAATAAAAGGCAAAAATCTTATTTGTTTTGCTGTGAGGCATAATACTTGGGCATTCTTACAGTGTGAAGCTTTTGATTTAGCCCCAATATAGTGGCATTGCAAGAGTTCTGTCTTTGCATGTGTACACACAATTAAGGAAGGGGTTGACTTAATAGTTGGTCTTGGTATTTTTGTGGCCGCTTTGTTTTTTGGGGGAAGAACAACAACTGTTTCCGTGTAATCCGTTTTATAAGATGAGAAAAGCGTTGCATGCTATTCATGAACATAAAGAACCCCTTGAAACCCAATTGACGTGTTGAAGCAAAACTGAGGCAACATGCATGAAAGATGAGTCAAGGTTGGTTATGGGGTATTGTTTTTATCCAATGCCAATTTTTTCTTTTCAACAGTTGCATTAATATAATGCTCATGTTAGGATTCGGTTCCCATTAGTTTGGGTCATATAGTGGATATACTAGCACGCTAAGTTAGCACGCTAACACAGAATGTGTCATTGTAGATGGAATTTGCTTCTATAACAGCATGCCTTCAGGGTGAAGACCACCGCAGCATGGCGGGGAAAGGGATCGAGGGTGAAGGATGCTGATGCTTCCAATAATGTGTTCACGTCTGTTGATCATCAAACAGTCACCTCAAGATGTTTTAACAAAAAAAAATGAGCCCAAGTGTCTTTTATCAAACGTTGTTTGACATTTCATACAGCAGGATAAAAAAAAGCTCTGAAATAAATCACTAGTCATTGTTTGAGACACGTAGCTCGCACATGCAATAGAAGAAGACACTAAACGGGCTAGCCATTCTACAGAGAATCCCTCTCTCTGTTGTTTCCCTCCCTCCTCTATCAACCTTCTCAGGGAGTGATAAGAATCAGGGGAGAGAGAACGACAACTCACCAACCCTCCCTCTCTTTCTTTCTTTCTTTCTTTCTTTCTCTCCTCCTCCACTCCCTGGCAATATCCCTGGCAATATCTCTAATTAACATTGTGCTTGTTGTCTGCCTTTTGTTTAATAATGCATGATCCTATCACAACCCTGCTCTTTGAATGGAACACTGCTGAATAGGTACACAATAATACCGCCGAGGGGCTCGGAAAGAAAGGACAAGATTTGTTCTTGTTTCTTTTCTTCTTTTGTGGCAATAAATGTTCAATGGAAGCATCGGCATCGCTGTATGTGTGAAATTTAACTGACACGTGAAACAGAGCGGCCATGTTGCGGAACGAAAGCTTTGGTGACAATGGTCAGAGGTAATATTTGAGGTAACAATGTGCCTTGGGTAACACAGGGAATTCTGATGTACACTACGAGGAAAAAAGACATCCAAAAGGGTTATTCAGCTGTCCCCATAGGAGAACGCTTTTTGGTTCCAGGTAAAACTTTTGGGTTAAATACCTCTGTGGAAAGAGTTCTACCTGGAACCAAAAAGGGTTCTTCAAAGGGTTCACCTATGGGGACAGACGAAGAACCCTATTAGGCTCTAGGTTCCAATTTCAGGATTGATTTGTCGGCTACTTTGTTCTCATTAGGGCTGCTTGTGTTCACATGGATGGCACAGCCTTCCTCTCCCCTGGTTGGTGCTTACGAAACATGCAGATGGCTTTGTTTGTCTGTATCAGCATGTGGAGGGAAGTGGAGGGAGGAAGTGAAAGGAAGGGAAGGCTGCTGAGTACTGTGTATAGTGAGGACTCCTAATGTCATGTCATTATGGAAATTCACACTACATTAATTAACTCAAAGGCTATCAACCCAGATTTCGCATGCAAAGCAAAAGTCAGGGAAGACGTCAGCGACCTTGATTAGAAGAGCTTTCTGTTTCTGTCGTTGCTTACTATGGGTTGCACTTCAGTGATATTCCTATCCTTTTACAGTGTTATGGAATAGAATGCACTATAAATACTAGTGTGTGCTTGTATGTGTATGACACTGTGTGTGTTTGTGTACGTGTGTGTGTGTGTGTGCATGTGAGCCATTGTGTGTGTGTGTGCGCGGGTGCGTACTGTAGGTTGAGATTGCTTCAAATTGATTCTGTTCGCCACGCGCCCCCCGCTCACGGCCACCACAGGCCTCACGGCGCTCTGAGACAGGTAGTCACGTCTATCTCCCCACGACACAAATGGAGTGTGACAGGTGCACTATCTCCCTGTCTTTTCTGCCATTTACAGGCTACAGCTGAAGGAATAAAAGGGGGAGAAACGGGGAGAGAGAAGCGGGGAGATGGGTAGCAGGGAAATGAGGTACTTTGTCATCGTCTACCACACTGATTGCACTTTTGGTTTTCTGGATGTTTTATTTGTTTATAAATCATCAGATAAATAGCCGGACGAATGAGCCCCGTGTGTAAAAGGATTATGCGATTCCTCTAATGCGTTTGTGAGGGTAAACAGTGCTCTGTCTGCGCCTGTGGTGTGGCTAATGTGCTAATGGTCAATACTATCTGTTAGCTAGTATTCGGTGCTACTCTGCTAAATGTCAAACTGTCTGAGGTCAGAGGTCAAATGATGTGTCCGTCTGAAGAAGCGTGAAGGCTCTCAGCGTCAGTGTACCTCAAGCAAGTTCAACCATTTTGTGTGCGTTCCAAATACACATTTTAAGCACAGATCTACACACTGATTAGATATCTACAATGCCTGGAAAAGTGTTTTACATCTCAGGAACCAAATCCACATTATATAATCTGTGCAGACCTGCTTGGAAAATGTGTATGTTGGAATGCACCGTCTGTCTCAGATAATAGCCTCCTCCCATGCTAGGCTATCATGCTAACTGGTTAGCATGCTAATGCTAATGCTAATACACTGTGTGTCACCAGAGCTCATGGAGCGGATTAGCTACCAGAAGAGTCCAGAAATTCATGACCACCAAAACGTGTCAGTCACTATGGATTAAGCACTGGCTTTTGCAAATTCATGACGTGGAATCGAGTGGGCTACTTGCTAATGCTATCATGCGCTGTCAGATCAATTACCCCATCCACATAGCGGCTTTTGATAAAGGAAGGGGTGGCGAAACATGAGAGTGAACACAAGCCTAACCTACTTGGTCATACAGATTTTACGTGTACTTCAAGCAGTGCTTGATAAAGGAGGTGTTGGTTGCATACAGTATACGTTTGGCTAACGCTAGCGTACTCCATCAAACTGTATAGATTTGTTGCGTTCTCTTTTGTCCTAATCCATTTGGAGACACTTAAAGTTATTAAAGCTTCAGCTACTGGTGTAAGACGGGCATAAATATGAGGTGGCGCTGAATGGCTTTAAGGGTACTAAGAACAATGGTGGCATTTTGTCACTATGTAGTTTATGGATAGCACTGGTCTCTGGAGAGAAATCCACCAATATGTTACTGTCTCGCCATACGCTCAATAAAGAACGAAAGGAGACATTAGGTGCTGTGAGTTGAATGGCCTCCGGGGACAGTTTGGGTTAGTTCCCTATTAGTGTTATTAATATAGTAGACTAAACAGGTTAGGATTCCGCTGCTAGCATGTTGAATGTGTGAGTTTTCTGTATGTGCATCTCAGAACCTATTTTTCTAACATTCTTCATAGCACATGGTATCAGTAAATGATTTAGCAAATGATGTAAAAGTCTGACATGGAACAGTGATGATCACAAACAAATAGTTCATTTGATTAGAGCATGTGCGCAAATCCTCGCTGCGAGGATAAAATTGCATTAGTGAGCCCTTTCATCTGTGTACGTGCGTGTGGACGTGCGCACACTAACATGCGTTCCGAAGTGTCCGAATATAGCCTGCGAGCACATCACCCTCTCTCCTCTTTAGCTGTCAGAGTCTGTGTGGGTATGTCAGAAATGTGCACTAGATAGATAAAGTACGAGAAGCCAAATCACTTTGTTTCATTCATGCCTTCACTCTCTTCCCCTCCCCTCTCTCCTTTCCTCCCTCTTCCCCACTCCCTCTCTCCCCCCGCAGGCTGTGAATATCCTGCATCTGAGAAGTCAGACCAGACTGACTCACAGAGCTCTGTGAGCCAGCACCACTGAGGCTGCCAAAGCATGCTGGTGCCAAGCTGTCCCATGATGCACATAGCTAGACCCGCACTGCTCGTCCTGGGTCTGCTCCTCCTTCTCGCCGACGCCGAAAGTAAGTGTCACTTTTCGTCACTTCTTCTCGTCCTCTCTTTCTCCTCAGTTCGTGCCACTGTAGGGATGAGAGAGGTCTCTTTTAAGTGGTCTTATCTCATTGTCACATACACACACTAACAGTTATACACAAACAAAAACACAGCATTCTCTCTCTCCCCCCCCCCCCCCACACACACCCTGATGAGTACATGGCCATAAGTCCATTCCTCTACATTCGTATCCAATATGGAGATAACCATATATATCACCACAACATGGTGATTGAGTTGAAATCTGAGCACTGAGGTGTCACAACAGGTTTCAGACTCCAGTGAGTTTATCCTACTCCGTTTTCCCTGGTTAACACCGCTTCCCATTAATCACTACGTTCCAGGAAGCAGGTGCAGGTGAATAAAAGTTTCACACCGCAGGAATCTCCCTCTTCAGCTTGAATATGTTTGAATAGTGGAGCGTCCTCCCAAGGTCACAGACGAGGGAGCAGCGAAAGAGAAATTGATGGGCGAGACTCGAAACTTTTGGTTGAGAAATGTTCCCTGCAATCTGTTTCATTCTCTCCCATCTCAATTTTCCCCTCCCACTGCATATATTTCTCAGTGAGAGAGATGAATGGAAAAGTAAATTGTCACTTCAGGTGTGTCTAGGTTTTTATTGACTTTGCCATTTTAATCGTAGCAGCGTTTTATGTGCTTTCTATTGAGCACAACTAGCAGTCGTTTAGAATAGAATAGACCATGAACATGGACTATGTCACCATGAACATGGACTGTTCCCATGAACCTGGACTATGTCACCATGAACCTGGACTATGTCACCATGAACATGGACTATGTCACCATTAACATGGACTGTCCCCATGAACCTGGACTATGTCACCATGAACATGGACTATGTCACCATGAACCTGGACTATGTCACCATGAACATGGACTATGTCACCATGAACATGGACTATGTCACCATGAACATGGACTATGTCACCATGCACTTATAGTTTAGATGCTATGACTAATGTGTCATGCAAAAGAAAATAAAGGAAAGCCAACTACCAGACATCCAAACTCGAGTCACCAGTGGGCATTCCACGGGGGAATTTGAGCACAGATGTAACCCATGAGACAACCACACATGCACTTGGCCATCCTAACCCCTAAATCCCCACCTTCCCTTCTCTCCCTGTTGCTGTCTGCGTGCTGTCTGCGTGCTAACAGCTGATCTGATAGCCCTTTGGACAGCTGTGCTGGTTTATCATTTCCAAGCCAAAACAAATTGACCGTGAGGGAAGGCGACGGCAGTCCAGCAATGACTGAGTAACGGAGGAGAGAGGGGGTTGGGGATAGGGAATTGGATGACAGGCCAGTGTCCACAGCTGAGGTGTAAGAGAACGGAGAGCCAGACCAATTTGAAGTAGTACATATTTGCTCAGGGATTATGTCTTCTCTCAGCTATATCCAACTACATCCTGCTATATCCAGCTACATCCAGCAATATTTAGCTATATCCAGCTAAATCCTGCTATATCCTGCTATATCCTGCTATATCCTGCTATTACCAGCTATATCCTGCTATATCCAGCTATATCCTGCTATATCCTGCTATATCCTGCTATTACCAGCTATATCCTGCTATATCCTGCTATATCCAGCTATATCCTGCTATATCCTGCTATATCCAGCTATATCCTGCTATATCCTGCTATATCCTGCTATATCCTGCTATTACCAGCTATATCCTGCTATATCCAGCTATATCCTGCTATATCCTGCTATATCCTGCTATTACCAGCTATATCCTGCTATATCCTGCTATATCCTGCTATATCCAGCTATATCCTGCTATATCCTGCTATATCCAGCTATATCCTGCTATATCCAGCTATATCCTGCTATATCCTGCTATATCCTGCTATGTCCTGCTATATCCAGCTATGTCCTGCTATATCCAGCTATATCCTGCTATATCCTGCTATATCCAGCTATATCCAGCTATATCCTGCTATATCCTGCTATATTTAAGCAACAAGGCCAGAGGGGCTGTGGTATATGGCCAATATACCATGGCTATGGGCTGCTCATAAGCATGACGCAACGCAGAGTGCCTTGATACAGCCCTTAGTCATGGTATTTTGGCAATATACCACAAACATTGCTATTATAAACTGGTTACCAACGTAATTAGTGCAGGAAAAATAAAGGTTTTGTCATACCCATAGTATACGGTCTGATATACCATGGCTTTCAGCCAATTCAGCATTCAGGGCTCGAACCATCCGGTTTATAATCAGATATATACAGCTATATTCAGCTCTCTCTTCTCTCCACCTTTATTCTTTGTTGCTATGGACCCGTTCTTGCGGATATTCCTTTTCTCTGTCTCCCTCTTTCTCTGTTTTTCTTTCACTCTTTTTCTGTCACTATTTTTCTTTCTTTCACTCTCTCTCTCTCCCTCCCTCCCTCCATCGCTTTTGAGCCTGTGTGTTAGCACCATGCCAGTAACTGCATCTATTTTATCTCTAGTGTGCCACTGCATCTGCATAAACACTTCAGCTGCTCAGCTCAGCCTTAGGACTCTCCCCAATACTGCAAGACCAAAATACCTACCGAATAACCCCCTCCCACCACCCACCTCCTCACTTTAACACTCTGAAAACCCATAGAGGAAGAAGGGAAGCTGAATGCCTCCGTCAGTGCAGTGTGTTAGCCCAACTGGGGTGTGTTAGCCCCGCAGGCGAGGAGATATGGTGGAGGATATGAGACACGTGAGAGGGCGAAAATGGCTGACTCGGCCTGCTCAACAGATGGCACCATCCTCGGAGCCAGTCCTGTGTGCCCATGTCCGGCTGGCTGCCCTAACCTCTCCCGCAAAGGCGGGAAAAAAATGTCCCCGGACAGAACAGCGCACACGTAGGGAGGGTTTGGGGTTTTGGCGCTAACGATGCTAACATGGACGAATGCTATATGGCAATGCTTTGTTTGGTTAACATGTGGATAGGCATGGATAGAAAGGGCCTTTTGTTGGCATAGGACTGTGCCTATGTGGATTTGAGGCTATTACTTTAGTTTATGTGGCAAATTGGGCTCGGGACTATTGAAGGAGGGCATTATTTTCCCTGATGAGCCCCGGGGTGAGATGGGGGGACGCCGGTGGTGGAATCAAACAACCGTGCTGTGTCTCTGGTTGAACAATGGCATAATAGACGAGCAGGAAAACCCATTCCTACTCTGAAGGAATGATCTTCGGGAGTGTATCAATGATCAATAATGATCAATAGATCATCAATTTGTGTCTAGCTGCACTGAGGAAGGGGCCAGATAGTTTGAAGTGCCCAAAGGGAAAAATGGCAGAGGACAAACAAACAAGCACAAAGGCAAAACCATTAGAGACTCTAACAACCTCCAGGCCTTGTTGTGTTTTGTTTGGTGCTGTTTGTTTGCTAGGAATGCTGGGGAGGCAAACAGTCGCTGCATTTAATGTCGCTAGTGAATCACTGATCTGTTCAGTTCCCTCAAACCCATGACTACGTCACAAATAGCATCCTATACCCTACATAATGCACTATTTCTGACCAAAGCCTCTGTGGGCCCTGGTCAAAATGGAAAGGATATATAATATAGAGGTACCTAGGGCTGGATTAGAAATGGTTTGTCTGAAATGCAATCCTCTTCCCTATATAGTGCATTTTTGACCAGGGCCCACAGAGGCTTTGGTCAAAAATAGTGCATTATGTAGGGAATAGGATGCTATTTGTGACGTAGTCATGGGTTTGAGGGAATTAAACAGCTCAGTGATTCACTAGCGACATTAAATGCAACGACTGTTTGCCTCCCCAGCATTCCTAGCAAACAAACAGCACCAAACAAAACACAACAAGCCCTGTAGGTTGTTAGAGTTCTCTAATGGTTTTGCCTTTGTGCTTGTTTGTTTGTCCTCTCTGGCCCCTTCCTCACTGCATCTAGACACATATTGACGATCCATTGATCATTATTGATCATTGATACACTCCCAAAGACCACTCCTTCAGAGTAGGAATGAGTTTTCCTGTTCGTCAATTGAGCAACTACTTAGGTCATATGTGACTTGTTGCTTTGAATCCCTCCTAAATCAATCGCTCTATGGACCCTGGTCAAAAGTAGTGCACTATATAGGGAATAGGGTGCCATTTGGAATACAATCTAAGTCACCCTGGGGCCTAATGCTGGTTTAATTGATTCTCTCCGCTAATGACGGATGGCGTGTCGTATCCCAGTGGAGTGAACGCTCCTCTTTTAATGCGTCGAATAAGTATCGACGGGCTCCCCCGGACATCTGTAAACAGTCGAACCACTTTCGTCCCCAAAACCCGCTCTATTTGGCTGTCCTTCACGCACGCGTACACACACAGGATGCATCCCAAATGGCACCTATGGGCCCTGGTCAAAAGAAGGGAATATGGTGCCATTGGAGATGCAGAACACTCTATCATTCCCTCTGGCATAGCCCTTGATTAACTACGTGGAAAGTGCAAAAGCAAATACTCTCCATCTATTTATTCATCCGTCCATCTCTCCCTCTCTCCTTCTTTTACTTTCTTCGCTCAAGCCATTGCGTGTGGAGTGAGAATAGAAGGGCGAGAGAGAGAAAGGGAGAACAATAACGTGGGGAATTACACACATTTGTTACGCTGGCTGCGTCCTACACCAACAAATGAAAGTGCTCTTGCCATGTTCTGATGGCTCAAGTAGAATCAGGAGACAGACTAGTGCGTTTCCATGCAGAGGTCAAATTGTACGCGGCTCTGCGGCGAACATAATGTGCAATGTAATTACTCAGTGCACTGTGAGGAACAGACTTTCCCATATTGTTATTATTCACGGGCATTATCATAGGGCTCGAGCTCGACCACGTCACTGTGTCACTCGGATGGCTGTCAGGGTCAGTGTCAGTGTATGAATAGATTATGGAATAATATGGTGTTTTTCCCGAAAATTATACATATTTTTATGGAGTGTATATGTCAATGGTCATTAACTTGATGCTTTTAACTCAATTTATATTCATCCATAGAGCCACACATTCATAGACCTTCTGACAGGCACGTACACACACACACACACACACACACACACACACACACACACACACACACATAAGAATGCACACACACACACACACACACACAGAAACACGCAAACACAATCTAGTACAACTAACCTTGTGGGGACACACAATTCAGTCACATTCAAAATACTATTTTCCCTAACTGCTAACACTAATCCTAACCCTTACCCTAACCTTAACCCTAAACCTAGCTCATAACTCTAAAACTAACCCAAGCTCTTAACCCTAAACCTAACACTAACCCTAACACAATTTCTAACCTTAACCCTAAATCCCCTAAAAATAGCATTTGACCTTGTGGGGACTAAAAAATATCCACAGTTGGTCCAAAAAAAACATTTGTTTACTATTCTTGTGGGGACTTGTAGTCCGCACAAGTATAGTTAAACACGTCCACACACACACACACACACACACACACACACACACACACACACACACACACACACACACACACACACACACACACACACACACACACACACACACACAGGCTCATGTGAGCACACTGAGCCGCACCTCCTAGCTAAACTTAGGGCTAATGATACTGTATTCCCAGATGTCAGGGGGTTGTAAATTGTGTGTTTTATGCTTGCCTCCCCTAATATGAATTATTGTAAAATAATGTTGTATTTGCATATGGGCTTCCAGGCTGTTCTGAAATTAGCATTTTTACAACAGTTCAAATTAAATTCCACAGCTTAATTTGCCTGCATGGTAATTCGATTTAAATTGAGTCCATTCCACTCTGACCATGTTCACAGCACAAATATGAGTTAGAAAACCCCAAAGGCTCCAGAACCCTCCTCAACAACTGTGTTAAATTACAAACCTGTGGTTCAGTCGCACGCAATCAGATCACAAGACAATGGAAACGAAATTAAGCACAATGTTATCGTGGCCTTCGGAGAAGCTATCCGCTACCAGGGCTTCACTATCATAAAGGAATAAGCAGTAATCATAATTTTCTCCAGTAGAAGTACTGTACTCTACAAACTCTGTGTTTCACGATCTTGTCGTTACTTTATAATGTAATTACTCCATAGGACACTGTGCATTGACCATTTACGCTGGGAATGCTGGTTTGTCTTGTAGAAACCCCCTGATAGTCCGTTATTTGATGCTGTTAGCCTAGCTATGGAATGCTGTAATTTGGCCATCCACTTAAGGTCAGAGTACTATACAAAGATTAGGCCGATTCCCAAAGCTTCTTGACCCTCACATACACATAGAAAGGCTAAGAAATTGAACTTTTTCTTACAATACAAAGGCATTGTGCATGCTCAGATGCACATACCGTAATTAAGGGCTAGCCTCAGGCGCTAATGCTATTTTTAAGTGCACTTACGTCTCCAAGAGACATTGACTTGATAATGGAGGGGCAATTTAGCCACTCTGAGGCATTCGAATCCAAGAGAAAAGGTATTGACAGAACAAAACCTCCTGAACACAAAGCCAAATAGCCAAATGGTTCTGGTGCGCCCTCTTGACTGACAACTGACCAAGTCTCTTCACAATACAAATGGATTGTGTTTTCCCATTCACAATACACACCCAATTCAAACCTAAATTGAAATGAATTTGGACAGATTTTACCTCAGGTTTTGGCATGTTTGTCTGTCAAAGATGGAATATAAAGCCTGATTTGAACTGGATGCTCCCAGTAAGAGAGCACAAATGGCCAGGTTTCACACAGAACCCTCTAGTATGCCTTTGATGCCGTGATCAGCCGGTGAGCCGAACACAATGCCAGCTGTTCTGCGTATGCCTGGGTTACGCTTGGCACAGCGTTTAGCATGCTGGCATATGCTAAAGTGGATAACCCCTCCGTATGCCAGAGCACCCTGTAACAATGCAGATGTTGCGCGACGTCATTAGAGTGACTGTGCAATTAATAGATAGAGCCTTTGGGATTATTGGATTTGGTCACTAGCTTGAATGGATGTGCTTTACCGTTAAATCATTATTCCTGTTGCAGAGTAAAGGGTACTGTTTTGTGGTTTTCTAATAGTGGGTACATCAATGTGGATGATCAATGTTAGTACATTACGGTGGCGAATCGTGGCTATTGGACCTTCAGTGGAGGAAAAACGTATTTTAACACGTTTCTACCAAACTCAAAAATCAAGAGAAATAACAGAAACATAGCATCACTTAGGCCTAATGCGCCCAACTAAATGAAACAGGCCTGAGGCTGAGCCATGCTTCGGCCTGCCACTCACACAGAGACGGCACCCGCACTGACAATGCTACCAACAGCAACAAACCACACTGCTTTCACAACCCATGGTAGCCTAACGCCGTCACTATCCCACTATCACCAAAAGCGACTACGGTGACACATAAAGGATGTGAGTGTGACAGGCCCGTGATGCTGAAAGGACAGCGACCGTAATACGCAGCTCACTCCATGTAGGAGAGCGCACTTTCTGTAAAACACATAGACTGATAGAAAGGCAGCAGTCACACACAGCATGATGTTAAAGAATAATCAGGCCATTCACTAGGACATAATAAGCCAGTAGGTCCCAATCATAAGAACACAAAAACACAACCATTAGGCTAAGCATTTCCCAATCGAAATGTACAACTATTACTTCCCATTCCAAAAATATGTTCACCTTCAGCACACAAAGTAACGGGTGATCTAAAGTTTAACTGCAACAATGTTTCACACACATACGTTATTTTTTAAAGAGATGGCTAACAACAGCAACCGCACTGCAATAACAAAACACAATTCCACTCACCAGATCATGATCATTTGAAAACTTAACTTTGTGTTGAAAGTGAATCATTGATCTGAAGAAATGATCAAGAACTTGGAGAGGTTAGCGCTACAGCAGAAACGCTTAGACTAGCTTATACCTGAAGGATAGGTGCAACCGTGAATCGCCCAGAAGAAAGACTATGTTTCGGTATGGAAGGCAGACGGTATTTATGACACACATCATGCCGGTGACATTCACTTTCTTTTCCCTCCAGGTCAGTGTCAGTTATGTTGTGAGGTTCACTGAGGCCAACCCCCTGAGGTACAGTAGTTGTCCAGTGGTAGCAAACTCCCAAGGTGGTCATTTGAACTGCTTTCGAACACAGATGGCCTGTTAGGAATTGGAGGGACGAAGGAGGAGGGGGTATTCTGTTTTTAGCGGACTTTTCTCTTTTCGGATAAGAAGTCTTAACACTTATTGTTTTATGTGGTGGTTCATACGGTTCTGTATGCCCTACCTACTTGTATGGTTCATTCAAGACATGATGGCGTTGGAATGTCAGTTGAGATGTTAGGAATCCCAACCCTTCACTTGGAGCTGCAGGAGTGGGGGAGTGGAGGCGCTGCAAAAAAGTTTTTTTTCTCCCCCTTGACAGTTTGGTTGAGGAGGTATCACATCCAATCAATTAGCGGCTTAATAACCTACGCTGGGCTAATTAGTCAGATGCATGACGACAACCTCACCTCCTATTAAGAGGCCCCAGATCAGAATGGTTTAGCGGATATCCTCCCGAGCCGAACGTGTCCCATTGTAGCAACCTTATTAACGAAATTTAATAATAAATGTATCAACCAAGGTATGCATATCAGATGCAGGCACATAGACAGTTATGGGTGCTGCATTTTGATATATTTGTGGAGAAAACATAGCAAAAATAAAAAAAGACATTTGGGAGAGCAAGACGACACCAGATTGTATCAGGGCCCGATGCCGCCCCTCTGCCTATGACTGGATACATGGCTGTGTCTGAGTAGGTCCTTACAGTGTCAGAAACTCGTAAAAGCCCTTACATTCTTGAAGCTGTGTGTGGGAGGGAAGTGAATATATGTGTGTGTGTGTGTGTGTGTGTGTGTGTGTGTGTGTGTGTGTGTGTGTGTGTGTGTGTGTGTGTGTGTGCGTGTGTTTATGTGTGTTCACATGAGTATACAGTTTGTATGTACTATAGCGTGTCCATATCTGATAGATATAGGTGTGTGTGTGTGTTTGTGTGTGTGTGTTTATGTGTGTTCACATGAGTATACAGTTTGTATGTACTATAGCGTGTCCATATCTGATAGATATAGGTGTGTGTGTGTGTTTATGTGTGTTCACATGAGTATACAGTTTGTATGTACTATAGCGTGTCCATATCTGATAGATAGTACCTTCACACGTGTCATTCTCTCTCCATATCACTGTGTTAGGACACCTGGCCTGGAGCCTGTTCTTTGGTCTCACTCTGGGGGAGGAACATTTCCCTGATCCCAGTCCAGCACATTTACGTGTTGGGAAGGGAATACCTTGGGGCTGCAGAGTGGTTAATGGTGTAAAGCCTTCGTCTCAGTGAAGTGCTCCAGGGCTATCTGTGTTCCCAGGCCACAAAGCCTATACCTTTTTCACGTTTCACTCCAATCCTCCCAACGTTGATCGGAAATCTATAGGGCTAACATCCCCGCTGGCCTCTCGTTGTCCGAATAGGTTAGCATACGTGATAGTGAGTGCTCTGTTTCATACATTTTCTCTCTTTCCATGTCGTCTCTTTTACCACCTTTCTTTCACTCTCTCCCGTTCTCTTTATCTCTCTAACTTTCTTTCTCTCCCGTTACCTCACTCACTCACTCACTCACTCACTCACTCACTCACTCAATCTGCCTCAAAAACAGCATAGTTCAAACCATTTTGGCCGCTTTGACGTGTAAGTATGTTGCTGTTTGGGGACTTCTGACACAAGGATTTAATGTAGTTTATGTTACAGTTAATGAGAGGGAAAGATTCCAATGAGAGGTGAAAATAAACTCACACTATTGTCCGATGTAAAGGCTTTTCCACTTGAAACTGAGCCAAGGCCTTGATTCTAATGGTGCAGTGCACTAAGTACCCATCCGACCGCCACTGCAGAATATCGACATGTCGACACAGACACAGACACACACACACACAAAACAACCCTTTTCCATTAGTGGGGGAGCTGCCCAGTTTCAACTGCTCCCCCTAAACACATGCACAAGCACACAGTTTCTCTCGCACACACACAGAGAGGGACCACTCTCACTCACACACATGCCCATTCTCTCACAGAAACACCCACAGAACACACACACCCACACACACACACACACCACTGATTAGATATTTATACGGCATCCATCAAAGCCTCACCAGGACCGCCCCATCCCCTGAACGTTCCAGGCCCATCCTCTTGGGGGTGACATCTGTTTCATTCATCATCCTCTCTCCAGCAAATTAATTGTCCACTCCTCACCATCACTCATATTCAATATGAATATTGAATATTAAGTGTAGCTAATTAGTGTAGGACAGAGGTTGGGTGACTACAATGCGGGAGAGTTAATCTCGTCTCTGTCTGTCTGTCTGTCTGTCTGTCTGTCTGTCTGTCTGTCTGTCTGTCTGTCTGTCTGTCTGTCTGTCTGTCTGTCTGTCTGTCTGTCTGTCTGTCTGTCTGTCTGTCTCTGTGTTATGTTGGGATGCTACTCCATACATATGGGAGGGCAGCTGTCAAACAGATCACATAATGTCAGGATTTATGTCTACACAGATTTCTTTAAGTACACATTTCAAATAAGATTTTCCCAGACTTTCTTTCCGTCCCCTTGGAAAGTGGGAGGGAGGAAAAAACACATAATCAGAGCTCTCTGCGATCGTCTCTCTCTCTTTTTCCTCTTTCTGTGCCCGCATGAGAGAAGACAGTAATTTCACACCACATGATCTGTTGCGTCTCATTATGACAGAGCCCTTTAATTGGCTTGCTCGCCGTTTATTCCCCGATTTCTCAGGCGGAGGCATCCGGGGAAGGATAGGTTGCACTTTAGCCATTAAAGCCACGCGGCGATGCTGCGTCGGTGTTCGTGTGCGGAAATTATGACGGTTTGCCAGCGGGAGTGGAATGGGGATCGGCAACGCGGTTAGCTCTTAGCGGGGGAACAAGGAGCCACTGGAGAGCCCGGTTAAACAGTGATTTCCCCTATAAGCCATTGAGAGAGCTGTGGTTCGGTGGTTATAGATAGCTGGTTAGAGAGGTGCCCTGGACATTTGGTTGATGGGCTGAACTGCGGATTGTAGAAGACGGGCATGGGAGACCTCGAATACCGCAAAGCACCTTCACCCCTACACTGAGATACAGGGCACTCTGAGAGCCCGATTTGGCCCGATCCACTACGCCTAACATGCACACCTACATATGAAATCATGCACATGCATCTGTGCACACACCCACACATAATGCACAAATACTGTCACAGACATATACACAGGCACATGCACACATTCATTCCCATACACATGACATATACAGTTCACAGGCGCGCACACACAAACATACAGATTTCAGTTAAGGCAGTGCTACTCCATCCCTTGTACTGCAACCAAAGGACATACTGATTTCCTACATAAACATGTCAAAACAAGAACCTATCCAACCCTAGGTCAATTCTTCTTCCACCATGTGGCCTGTCGCACGTAGAGTGACGCTCAACAGGCCACAACGGGGTCATACCACCCATGTGTCCAGGGGCTCTTTCACCAGATTAAATACTGTAAAACGACTCACGAGGGCCACAGGTACAGGCCTGCATGGCCCTGTGTGATCTAGCCGTCTATGTAATGTATGTTAATGGATGGGAGAATACCCTGGGAGCAGCAGCTGTGGCAGGCTGAGGCAGAGGCAGCCAGCTCCCTAAGCCGCTAGAGAGAGGGATGCTGAATGAATCAGATTACCTGCCCATCAGCCGTCAGCCCCTGAGCCGCCCGGAGGACAGGCAGGCAGGCTGCCTCTCTCCAATCGTCATGACAGCCAGAGAGGGAGAAAGGACGTGGGTAGAGAGGGAGGGAGGGACAGAGAGAGCGAGCAGAGAGAAGGAAAGAGGTTCAAAATTGAGAAAGGTTTAGGGTGGGGAGTATGAGCGAGAGTACCAGAGAGCATTATGGGAATCATAGAGAAAGAGGTAGAACATTATGCAGAGAGAATGAAGTGTGACAGACAAAACCACATCTGCTAAGATTGATTTTACCTTTCCATCTTTGAAAAGAAAGATCGAGTGATTCCTATTGAATCGGTTGCCTGAGCGTGATTTACTGTAGACCTGGGTGCTTGGTAGCATGATTGATACACGCGGAATGTCAAATGATATTTGCTGAGGGAATAATTTGCACGAAAAGTAATAACAAGAAGTATTTGTTTTATTATTAGTTTTAACTAGGGCATAATTTGTCATGCCAGGTTCTCAATGTTAATAAAGTTCGCTAAAGATCACCGTGCCAACCTAATCTCATGGGCCTCAAGGTTTGGATATGAGTTCTGAAGATAAACAGATGAAGAAAATGACGACACCCCTGAATTGAAGGTCAATTGCAAATTAATCTTCGGTCTCATCTCAAATATCTGTTGAAAGTCTGTGAGGGAGGAAAACCTTCATGCGATTACATTTTTAACATTTTATTACACCTGTTGTGACTTGCATGCATATGGGGTACTGTTGCTGACTAACCAATGGAACAGAGGGATACTGAGGGACACAAGCTAAATAACCAATTGTATAGTGGAATATTGAGGAACCTGTACATCATTGCTAGGCCATATGAGATAAGTAACGTTCTATCGCTCCAAACAAACACCATGAATGGCTTCTTGTATTTGTAAGTGGAGAGAGATACATGGAAAGGATCTGATTGGTGCTAAGTGGTGATGAGTATAATCTTACTGGTTGATGATATAAGAGTTCCACAACACTAAAACCCCCAGAGCCGTTGTATCCCTCTCAATTGTGGAATTAAATAAAACACCAATTACAATAGGCAGAGTGATTAGAACACGTTGAAATGTAAGCACATTAGAGGAACAGTTCTCAAAATTGAGTTTGTCAACCTGATGGTCAAGGAACAGAAATCCCCCATTGACTTGCTGCACCATGTAATTGGTGTTCAGGATATTTTTCTCCCCATTTCCAACAGGGATGAAGTTGTAATGATGGAACATTTCAGTCAATGAAATGTTACAGTGGATGGTCCCTCACTGTGTGTGTGTGTGTGTGACCGTGTGTGTGTTTGACCTGCGTTCAACAGCAGTTTGAGCTGTGAGTTTTGGTGTTCGGTGCTGTTGGATAGCCCTCTAATGGCTTTGCGGAATTACAGGCATGTGACAGTGAACCCTGGGATTAAGACTAATACTCTGATCCAGTGGAAAAGAGAGAGGGAGGGGGAAAAAACTAGGCCAAGACAACCTGTCAGTCGTCAAATCCACTGGGAAGCAATACCCAAAGAAGATATGTGTTCCGCCTCTGAGAAAGTCAGAGAGAAAGACAAAAGGCATAAAAAAATGGAAAGAATAGCTTTTCTTCTCATCTCAAAAAAAATAAATAGCTAACAAAAAAGCAAAACAGAAGCGCTGAAGGATACAGTCATCTTAAGGGGGCCTGGCCGCTTTGTTTTGACGTGTCTTTGAAATCCACAAGGGAATTTACTCGGTATTCATTCAATTTTTTGGGTCGTTCACTAAAAGACATGGCCGACCGAACTTGAGCTGGGCTGTGTCCAACAGCGGTGCAGCGATGATCCAAGCTGCTGGGAGGTAAAATGCAGACTTAAGAGAAAAGGATGCCTCTGTCAGATTCTATGACAAGAAAATCCTAAACCAGGACGACCACAATTCATGGCAGTGTTTACATTTGTCTCAAGAATTCAGTCTGTCTAGGTTTGTAAAGGCCATTACCTTGCATTATAACTGTGCGACAAAGCATCCGTTTATTGTGCATTTTGGAACGTAGCATTAGCTTACGGTAGATCATCTGTAAGAGGATCGGGAGAACTTCCTGTTATAGAAAAATTATACAGGGGACACAGACAGGCTGCAAGCAGAAATAAATCGAAGGCAGGCAGAGACTGTGCTACTTCCACACTACAGGACATCTTAAAGTCCCACCAACAATAACAGCAGTCAAAAAACAGGTTTTAGCCATACTTCCTCTCTTGCTTCACAGAGGTCTTTTTAGAAGTTTGCTATAACAGGCTACCCTAGTGCTGCTAACAAACTGAACACAATTTCCAGTCAAGGTAGGATGAAGAAACTCTCCAGACTGAAGTAGACAGACCACTGTTACAGCATCTGACCTTTTCTGAATGTTACTCACAAAGCAAATCCATCCAGTGGTCACTGCACAACATCTGTACCCGATCCAGGAATATCGATCAGGTGATAATTATATTGTCCTTCCCCAGCTTGATATGGATTAATAATCGGCCTGTAATGCCCTCTGACATTTTCGCTGCATCGACTCAATACTGTTAAGTGCCACAACGCCAATAATTATGACGCCGGGCGTTCTTCATTTTCAGCCCTAACGAGAATCGTCAAAGTTGGAGAGAGAGAGACAGAGCGGGAGAGAGAGCGAAGTCATGGCTTGTGCTCCAACCGTTATTGGAGATGCAGATGTGTACCTCAAAACAGGAAACAAGGGGCCAGAATTCAGAAGCCCTGGTTTTCCTCTGAAGAGAAAGATGAACTCATGTGACTTTCGTTACGTCATTGAAATAAACCAAAGAGAACCGTTCTCAGGGTCCTCCACTAGCGTCACTTAGCCTACAATAAATAGAGGGATTGGGACGAGGCGGAATGGGCAGAGTGCCACACCACCGCCTTGACTTCCGCCACAGCCCATCTGTGAGCAATTCCCTCCCCTGGCATTTGAGGACCCATCACCATCCTTTTGTGTATTTTCCTCCCTCCTTTGTCCCTGTTTTCAGCAACTTTAATTAGGTTATTTACCCCAGCTTACCTCCCAGTGTTTCATTACATAGGCCAGCAGCTGATAGGGACTGCTTCACACACAGGGCAGGTGAAGATAAAAAGTTGGGGACAAAATATGATAAATGTCGGAGCTCGGCCCAAATGCAATCTGGCCACCGCGATGCAGAGATGCTCTAATAGCTTCCAGCAAAAAGGGAGGCAGGCACTGTCGAGATGGCAACGTGATAAATGGCACCGGCATAGCTGGGAGGACTGTAGGCTAGACAAAAAAAGAAAGTGTCAAAGCACACAGACACAGGAAAAAACGAGGATGGGCACGTAATGGAAGCCAATTCCTTTTGAACTCGGCTCCTTGTGACAAATTCAGTCCGGAAGGGCCAGGGAAGGAAATCGTTTTTTAGCGACGGGTTCCAACCCACCCCTCTTTTGATAGTAAGAGGAGCTGTATGGATTCTGACAATGCCATGGCACAGGTAGAATGATTAATGAGAGACTCCACACCTCATGTGCTGCTAGAAAATAAAATGGCTGCCCAGAACCACATATAGTCATACTGCAAACATACCGTGGGCAATGTGTCAAGGAAATGTTGACATGACAAACTGCCAACATTATATTACCAGTTGTCACACCAAACACTTGTTTCACTAGAATAATGGTAGCCATTTTGAGGTCTGCCTCATGCTAAGCTGAAAGCCAGGTAAAGCGACCTCTGTACTCCAATTGAACTACAGTCATCTTAGTTCTGTACCCGAATCCTATTCCAATTAGACCAGTAGTAATTGGACGTGGTTGAATTCATCTGAACAAGCCAGTGGCCTCCATGACAGGTGTCACATTGTGTCAATGACGCCAACCATGCCCGTTTGTGATGTAATGGGGTGCCACGATGGGGTGATGCCCACGTCCCAGTGTCACTGGGTGGCAACTTGTGCCACGGTGGCATCTTCACTGACCCCCTCCAACACTCACAATGGGTGGCCATTTTCCTTTCCACTTGGAAACTTATTAAAGGAGGTATCTTTTCTCTCTAATTGCTCCTCTCCTCTCCTCATGGCCAATGCCCTCGTGCATTGACCCAAATCTTAGAAGCATTGTTGGATACTTCAATTTGCAATGGTGGAGGCCACAGTAGTTTTTAGAGGTTATGGATGATTTTACCAAGTGAAATGTTGAGCAGAAGAGAAGGAATGGAATAAAGCCCTGACTTGCTGCAAATGGTACCATTACAACAGCTAAGTATTCCATCAAGCGTATGGTGTTAAAACCACACTGGTTGACGTTATGGGTCCAGCTCGGTGTGGCAAATTAGCTTTCTCTGAGTCCAACCGCTTTAAAGTAGAGAAATCGCACTCACTTTACAACTCACTTGACGCACTAAGTGAACTGGCTTTCCCTAGAATATTCATGAAGCTAACAAACAGTAATGCTGAGTCAATGTGACTGCTGAGTATTTGACCTTTCTGCCTGTTAGTGTAGAATGGAGCCAGGGCTTCCCAAGCTTTAGAGCATCAGTATACCTTGTGGCATTTAATTAAATAGCTTTGGCTTTTCATTAAGGTCTGTGGGTATTTTTTATCTCTCTCTTTTTCCAGTCTCTCCCAAGATTCTGCGATCAAAGATTCTGTACAAAATCAACAATATCCTGCATATTATGTGGGCTTTCAAATTTGAGCAATCATAGCAATATTTCCACATAAAACAGTCAAATCATCGCAATGTTATTGCATAAAACTGACCCATAATCGCTGTACAACAAGAGGGCTCGCAATTTCAACCAATCACTGCACATTTACCGCAATATATGGTTCAATCAAGCCACATGTCAACAAACGTTTCCCTCGTTAGCGCATTCCCGCGACAAATTGGACAAAATCATTGCATATTGCCATGCAAAATGTCAGAAAAAAATCGAAATCAAGCATTTTTGCCCACAAATATCACAAAATATCCCTGTGAAACCCTGGAGGGATTGTTTTTGTATTTTCACCTGTCACCGATCTCTCTGGAACTTTCATCACACACACCTGTCCCCTATTCCCACTGATTAGTATTTGTATATATATGCCCTTTGGTTTCCATGATCTGGTAGATTATTGTTACAATGTCCGTTGGTGCATGTGAGTACCTGTGCTGTGTGTTTGGGCTTTCGTGCCCTTGTGGATTGCGCAGATGATTACGGGACTTGTCCTGTGTGTTAATCATCATGTGCTTGTGTTATTTATTCAAGGTACTCCTCGCTCTTTTGTTTTGGGTTTCTACCCTCTGTTTTGTTACGTGTTTGTTTGGTCTTAGTCCCCATGCCTTTACATGGCACGCTGTAATTTGGGCTTAATAAAAAAAAATATTACGCATTCCTGCGCCTGTCTCCCAAATCATTCATACCAACGTGACGGAATAATCGACCATTGAGGGAGACAGCGGGAATGGCCCGTCTGACGACGCTGCGACTGGTCTGGACGGCGCCGACGCAACTTCGGCAGCTGCAACTGGCCCGCTTGCGTCTCTCTCCCAAAATACTTTATACCAACGTGACATCACCACTCCCTGTCTAGAATAAAGACAATAGCTGGAGGGTTAACTAAGAGTTTGTCTTGAATGCTCTCTAGTTTTGAAATGGTAAAAATGACTATGGAAAAATGGGAAACTGCACAAAGCTTAGGGGTTTTTGCATGTCTAATGAAATTACTCAATTTTCTTTATTTTATTACAGAAACAGTGCAGCATCCCCAAGCCAGTGTAATTTGATACTATATCTTGAAAATGGCTCTGACAGAGATGGTCGCCTCGCTTCAGGTCCTTAGGAAACTATGCAGTAATTCATTTTTTAATGTATTATTTCTTATATTGTTAGCCCAGAAAATCTCAAGTGTTATTACATACAGCCGGGAAGAACTATTGGATATAAAAGCGACGTCAACTTACCAACATTACGACCTAGTCTTTCGACTTCCCCGAAGCGGATCCCTTATTCGGACCTCCACACTGGACATGGGATCTTATCCGAGAGGCCGACCCAAAACAATGCGGTCGCCGCAGGAGAGGCTAACGGAGCGGCCTACTGGTCAGACTTAGAAGGCAAGCACACCATCCACCGCTTCCCAGCATATTAGTCTCCAATGTCCAATCTCTAGACAACAAGATGGACGAAATTAGGGCACGAGTTGCCTTCCAGAGAGACATCAGAGATTGTAACATTCTCTGTTTCACGGAAACATTGCTCACTCGGGATATGTTGTCAGAGTCGGTACAGCCACCCGGTTTCTTCACGCATCGCGCTGACAGAAACAAACATCTCTCTGGTAAGAAGAAGGGCGGGAGTGTATGCCTTATGATTAACGACTCATGGTGTAATCATAACAACATACAGGAACTCAAGTCCTTTTGTTCACCTGACCTAGAATTCTTTACAATCAAATGCCGACCACATTATCTACCAAGAGAATTCTCTTCGATTGTCACAGCCGTGTATATCCCCCCCAGCAGATACCTCGACGGCCCTGAAAGAACTTGACTCTATGTAGACTGGAAACCATATATCCTGAGGCTGCATTTATTGTAGCTGGGGATTTAACAAAGCTAATCTGAGAACAAGGCTTCCTAAATTATATCAGCATATCGAATGCATACACGAGCTGGTAGCATTCTGGACCATTGTTACTCTAACTTCCGCAATACATACAAAGCCCTCCCCCGCCCTCCCTTCGGCTAATCTGACCATGACTCCATTTTATTGCTCCCAGCCTATAGGCAGAAACTAAAACAGGAAACGCCCGTGCTCAGGTCTATCCAACGCTGGTCTGACCAATTGGATTCCACGATTCAAGATTGCTTCGATAATGTGGACTGGGATATGTTCGGGGTAGCCTCAGACAGCAACATTGACGTATACGCTGACTCGGTGAGCGAGTTTATTAGCAAGTGCATCGGTGATGTTGTACCCACGGTGACTATTAAAACCTTCCCTAACCAGAAACTGTGGATTGATGGCAGCATTCGCGAAAAACTGAAGGCGCGAACCACCGCTTTTAATCATTGCAAGGTGACTGGAAACATGACCGAATACAAACAGTGTAGCTATTCCCTCCGCAAGGTAATCAAACAAGCAAAGTGTCAGTATAGAGACAAAGTAGAGTCGCAATTCAACGGCCCAAACATGAGACGTATGTGGCAGGGTCTACAGACATCAAAGCTGAGACCGAGAGACTGAAAAACAGCTTCTATCTTAAGGCCATCAGACTGTTAAACCTCTACTGCATCTTGCCTATGCCGCACAGCCATCGCTCATCCATTTATTTATATGTACAAATTGTTATTCATCTCTTTACATTTGTGTGTATAGTCGTAGTTGTTGTGAATTTGTTAGATGGCTTGTTAGATATTACTGCACTGTCGGAACTAGAAGCACATGCATTTCGCTACACTCGCATTAACATCTAACCATGTGTATGTGACCAATAACATTTGATTTGATTTGAAGATTTCCTCAATGTGCCAATTTAAACATGTTGGCACAAACACACAGGAAACACACTTTCGTGGTACAAACACAAAGGAGTTCATATGATTCATTTGCATTTAAATGCACAAACAAATGTGATTTCACACACACACACACACACACTCTCTCTCTCTCTCTCTCTCTCTCTCTCTCTCTCTCTCTCTCTCTCTTTCTCTTTTGGTCTCTCTCTCCCAAGTTGATCCAGAGCCCATTAATGTGTGTAAATGTATGTACTCGAGGCCGCCGCATTTGTTTACCCTCCTGCTCTGTCAACTGCGGTCCGGTGAGGGGAGGCCAGGCCTAAAGAGACTAATGTAACATATTCCAGCAGTCCAAAGGCCACTTCCCTAGTCCTTAATAGACTAACAGGCTACTGCTGTAGAGAGGCATCACTCAAAAAGCCACCTTCCCTGAAAACACAACTGGAACTTAAACTGGGAACCACCTGGGAATGTTAATACAACGGCCAGTTAAAACTCTGATACAAACCCAGCCAGAAATAAAGGTACCGTTATGGGGAACCTCTGAGGTAAAACTTACTGCAATCTTTTACATTGGTACATATCACCTCAGTGCAATAACCCAATGGCCTTAAAACAAACCTTTGGAGGTACTGGAGACATCGGTCTCCCTCTTGTTTTCTGGCAGTTGGGTACATGTCATCCAGTGCTGTGATAGTTATTGTTCTCACACTCAGGATCAGACTTCACTGTTCCACATCATCATCATCATCATCATCATCATCATCACCATCATCATCTGCACTGTGTCTTGGCTTGCTGTGTTTTGACAGCTCTTTAGTGTGGTTGAGAGCCAAGCAGGGTTTTCCAACGTCCTATTTTCCTGGCAGGCACACTTGGTTGAACACCAAAACAATTTAGTGACATGTTACTGACAATATCCTGCTCTGTATTGCATTTTGATTGGACTACAAAACATACACAAGATAGCACAGTAAATTGGAACGTTTTGGATTTGGTTTGTAAGCTCTGTAGACCTCACAAAACAGACAGTCTGTCACCAAGGGATTTGGCAAATACACAGGCACACACACACCCATTTTAAATACTTTATATGAATCCATCAATCAAATTTACAAAAAAAGGATCCAAAGTTTCAAAGGGGCCTGTATGCATGGCACTCAAGGGTACAGAAAGCACCTCCCTTCTCCAAACAGCTAGGCTGCCCACGACAGCTGAAACAGAGCAGTACCTAGCCAATTGCTTTGCCGTGGTATTTGTCAGGCCCTCAATCTGGAGGCCACGCACTGCAAGCCTGTGTACGTGGACGAGACTGCCAAATATCAGTGCCACCAGCTTGCACCTACTGTACAGCCGAGGCTGTCCAAGAGAGCCTCGAGGGGCTGGTACTTAAGCAGCTTCTCAACACACACAAATTTGATGATCGCTGACAAATTCAGTGGTAACAATAGTATTAGCATGGTGTTAACAGCAAAAGACACAGACAGACCCACACACACACTCTCTCTCTCTCTCTCTCTCTCTCTCTCTCTCTCTCTCTCTCTCTCTCCCCATCTCCCGCTCCATCAGTTAGGCCAGCACACACACACGATAAAAAAAGGCACTCTTTAAAGTGATCTGAAGCACTTAATTCCTCCGTATTAATTTAATGAGGTCCCCGGAGTGTCCTTGTTTTGCTCGTTGTGGTCACATTGCGCTCCTCACATCCTAGTTCCAGCTCTCTCTACCCACCCACTTTCATTTGTTTACCATTGAAGACTAAGTCACGGCTACAGAAACACACACAATGAACTGTGTACTTTTTGGTGCGCAATTAGGCTTCAAAGCAGCTCGCTACATTGTTATGGTGTACATCGAGTGCAGTTTTGTTGTTGATCTGGAAATGTAAATACATTTAAAATCGAGCACGGCTAATGAAAACAGCGTCTTCATCAATATAACACACCATCTTGAGAACTTTACACTTACATGTCAGACAAACAAATCTAATTCTGTTGAATGTAAGATATCAAGCCATCACATACTTTATGTTCCCAGTGTAGTTAGAGTGTTATAGCTGTAGTTTCTTCACTGTAAACGCCAATGATATTGGTATCCGGGAGACTACATTTCCACAGTCAAAATTATGTTCATCTCCAAACCGTTGACCTCCTCGTTTGGGGTTAAGTGTTTTTGATGAAATCAAAGGAAGTTAAGAAGCTGGACAATTTCCTGCACAAATGAATACACATTAGTGTATTCATTTGCTTCTTTTGTAATTTACAGTCATTAAAGGTCAATGTCTCTACTGATGAAGGATAAAGATAACAGGACCTATCGCCTGAGGATTCATCAGTCTTCTTGTTAGGGCCTCCTTGAAGCTGTCCTTAGCTTTGTGCGAAGCTGGCATACGGAGTACATTTCCATTCATATTTGATTTTCTATAGCGGTCACACTTTACTGTTGGCATATTGTGAATATCTTTACTGGGCATCATACATTATCATGAATCCTTGCAAGACACACAGTACCAGTCAAAAGTTTGGACACACCTACTCATTCCAGTGTTTTTCTTTATTTGTACTATTTTCTACATTGTAGAATAATAGTGAAGACATCAAAACTATGAAATAACACATATGGAATCATGTAGTAACCAATTTTCTTTTAAACAGATCAGAAATATTTGAGATTCTTCAAAGTAGCCACCCTTTACCTTAATGACAGCTTTGTACACCCTATGTCAGTTTATCTATTTTAATTTCATCTTCATTCTCCACGAAGCACCCGACAAAAGTGCCATGGTGTTTGATGCATTTGTACGCATCTCAGCACGTGTGACTGCTCTTGTTGGGAGAGGCTCAAATTTATGCTGACCCTCTGCGAAGGGGATCCCAATTCTGACGCCAATTTCAAGGTTCATCCAAACAGTGGTTTTAGGGAGGCCCTCCCCTCTGGCTGGTTTCCTTTCTGATGTGGTGGTCGGGGGATCCAGAGGACCATGTTTCCCTAATGGAACCCACATGGGACGGCCACAAGCTACTTACCCCTGTTGTTTCTCTATCGTGTGTTAGGCCGTTATCAAGGTGTTCTGCTGTGGGGACAAAAAGAAACGGTTTGAAACAGCAACAAGCACATTTTTTTCTTTCTCTTTCTTTCAATGTCTTCTACTACCACCATTATTAATGGGCTTGTAAAAGGTCACTTTGGTCTCGGAGCGGCCGTTGGCGGTGGGGGGGGGTTTGTTTTCTCCCACACGGCACCCATCGGAGTTGGACTGAACCAGAAACACTGATGGGTTGGTGACAGAGAGTGCCATGGATAGGGCCTCCTAGTGGGAAGTGAAGAACTGAGCCGTAGTGCCACTGGCTGGGTTGTCACTGAAGCTTTTGGGCAGACTGAGATGACTTCAAGATAACTTGAAGTAGACCTGTAGGCTGTAGCTTGAACAGAGTTGAAGGATTTTTCTGTTCCCTATGTTGACATTTAGGTGGAGAGTGTGGTAATGGTTTACTCATTCGTGGTAGTGTGTTTCTATCAAGGTTAGGTTAAGGCGAGGGTTTGGGAGTAGTGTGGGTTCTATAACACCGTCCCACATCCAGTTCTGTATTTCCTCATTGCAGAAGTTCTGTGACAACTAATATAATCCTCTTGTCTACCCTCTAGAGATGTGGTCAGAGATGGCTAATACGCAGCTCAGTACGGTATGTGCTTGTCTTCTGCAAAAGTCTGAGAAAATACAGTGTGTATGGAATGTGTCATTTGTCATGGCTTGACAACTGGCATCCATTGGAAATGGCTTGGCACCAGTTGGCCAGAACATTTTTGTCTGTTTATGTACACAATGGCAAATCCCCAGGAATGATTCTTGACATAATCCATTTGTGATCCTATGGAAGCAAATATGAGTCAGGCTTTTCTGCTCTGCGGCTGAGGGCAAAGACAATTACGTGAAAGCTTTTGGTTATATTGATTGTAATCAGAGCATTGATTACAATGCTACTAGCATATTACTTTTCCCCGCTCTGTGTCATATTGGAAAAATGATATACAAAGAGTGTACAAAACATTTAGGAACACACATGGAATGTTCTTTCCATGACATAGACTGACCAGGTGAATCCAGGTGAAAGCTATAATCCCTTATTGATGTCACCTGTTAAATCCACTTCAATCAGTGTCGATGAAGGGGAGGAGACAGGTTAAAGGGCCTTGAGACATGGATTGTGTATGTGTGCCATTCAGAGGGGGAACGAGCAAGACAAAAGATTTAAGCACCTTTGAACGGGGTATGGTAGTAGCTACCATCCTCACCGGTTTGAGTGTGTCCACCACCCATAGGACATTCAGCTAACTTGACACAGGAAGCATTGGAGTCAACATGGGCCAGCATCCCTGTGGAACGCTTTCAAAACCTTGTAGTCCATGCCCCGGCGAATTGAGGCTGTTCTGAGGGCAAGAGGGGGTGCAACTCAATATTAGGAAGGTATTCATAATGTTTTGTACATCCAGTGTATATCTGATGTCATCATAATGTTTCCCTATGGTTAGAATTAAGCACAAATGCATTTGAAACACATTTCTATAGGGTATGGTAATTTTAGTTTGAACTATACAGTGCATTCTTACAATGCCATTACAATGGCATGACTAAAGTATGTGTTATCATTTCGCCATTTCCTTTCAAAACCCTCACTGCCCTCGCGTGATAACCATTGGCCATTTGTAGTGTTGCTGCCACTTAATGAAATAGTGGATAACAGAATGAACGAATGCATTTTTGTGTTAGCGTGGCTGCCACTGCCTATCCTATCAGATAATTAACTTTCACAAATACACTGCACCGACTACCGAGCAGAGAAAGCCTGCTGCACAATTAGAATGACTTATCTTTGCACGCTACTATTTCCACAAGTCGGAAATACAAACAAACAAAGTCAAATGTCATACTTCTTGGCCAACCAATCTTCCGAACCCCTTATTTGTCACCCAAACAGCCTGCAAGTTCGCTTTTCATACACAAATGAATGAATAGTGTATTAATTGGTAGATTCAAGTCTTTGACAGAAGCGACGCATTTTCCGTGTTATTTTGCTGCTTCCCCATTCAACAAGTCAAGACTAGATGTTTCGAATTCCAACAGGAGGGCTAACGTTTCCCCCTCCAACCTCTTTTCACTACTGATGGCCTCATGCCATCGCTGGCGCAATTCAATATGTATACACCTCCTTCTGTTTGGTTTCCACCGCAAAACAAGGTTTCTTTTCATGTGTGCTGTTGCCACGGAGCCGGCGATCCGGTTCCTCTGAGCGTCAGGGGCCATTTGAACAAATCCATCTGTTTGAGCAGGGCGTTTTTATTAAAGGTCCAGTGCAATCAAAAACATGATTTTCCTGTGTTTTATATATACAGTATTTCCACACTATGAGGTTGGAATAATACTGTAGAAGACCGCCTGTTTTGGCCTGCCTGGTGAATCACCAGGCGGTAAATGAGTTAATAGACCAATAAGAAAGAGTTCTAAACCTCTCTGCCGATAATAGCTAGTTTTCAGTTTTCCCCTCCACACTCTGACCACTCCCAGACAATCCTTGCTCTTTGCAAAAAAGCTATTTTTGTTTTAAAAAATCAAATTTGAATGAAAAACAATCATAGTAAGGTACTTATTTGTTACCAAGAAATTGAGATAAAAACAGCTTCATTGGACATTTAACCGTGAGACGGTGGCAGAAGGCAGCGGTTGGTGTGTGTGTGTGCGTGTGTGTCTTAGTGGGTAGACTATCCATAGGATGGTTTGCGCTGCCGACTCTTTCCACAGGACACTTCGTATTTCAAACATGCTAAGAAACTCTGAGGAATAGGCTGTGGATCACAATAACTATCATAGATTCAGTTCAATAAGTGGGCATTGCAGCCTTGTCTTTATCCTTCAAAGACTAAGGCATAGGAAACTATATTGTGTATTAATTCCTATTTGGCTTATTTGACAAAAATAACTTATTCCTTCCAGTTTTAAGATCATTTATGGGGTTGGTTTTTCTACACTGACCACTGTAGCCTCGAGACACATCGCTGTAATCATAGAGCTTACTAAGTGGTACGGTGTCATTACGTAGATAGTCACATTTGCTTAATGAACGCTTCCAGGGACAGTCTTTTTCCCCTCTTCCTTCTGGAAGGTTTTAAAGGCAGAGAAACCATGAACTTTTCTTGCCATCCGCACTCCTCTTTCCTCCCATTCCACAGTGCTCTTCCTCCCTCTCTCTCACACATGCTAGAATATTCTCACACCTCCTCTCCACCGGCTACTTGGGAAAGTATAAAAATGTGTTTGTGTTTGTTTAGTTCTGTGTGTGGAATATCCAGGGGAGGCATGTAGGACAGAGTACTGTAGTGTAAAGTACTGCCGAATGGAAGACGCGAGACTATTATCTACTCTTTCTCTGAAGCAGTTGTCTCTTTTGTACAGAGTGCCCCTAGAGCCCCAGAACTCAGACCTCACATAGCAGTCCCACAGAGCATGAGTAATGCAGCCTGTCTATGGCTAAGAAAAGTCCTATTGAATGTGTATGGGGTTGAAGGGATGGAGGGGTTGGGATGAGTGCTGGTGGTTCATGTTTGGCTCGTGTCATATGATTTGGACTTAACCTATCAACTCCTAAAATATAATACAGTTATTGTATTTCTTATAATGTTATTACGTTGTCCCCTTGCATTTGTTACTGAACTGATTTCACGTGTTGTAATTCTCTGTGCTATATTTGAGAGCACAGAAGCAGTTGCGACGCTCGTATTATTAACTTCCTTATGTGTGACAAGGACGCAAGGTATTGACAGAAGAGCGGCCTACCCCCTCAACAGTACTGTACTAAACATCCACAGTGAATAAATGCACTATTCCGGATCCAGTAATTAACCGTCATTCGGGGGCATATCCCTTTTCAAGTAATCACTAATTGCAATAAGAATTTCAGTTCCATTTTAGGCGAGATAACCGATGAGCATGCAATGCAAATCAGTGAGCGTTTCTAATTAAGCCTTGCTTCCTCCCTCTCGCCTGGCCCTTTGTGAGCACACACAATGTTGTTTCTCCATCAGCAACGAAAAGGCCATTTGTTTCATCACTAATGTGCAGATGTAAAGCTGTTTTGTGTTGCTCCAAAAAAATGCTTAACAGTTAGGAATGCCATGTGTGTTGTGTTTAGGGCGTTTGATGGTTGAGAATACTTAGCACCTCTGAACGTAATTTGGAAATTGAGTGCGCACCGATTTTACATGTAGAATTGCATAAAAAATGTGTCAGTCAGAACGATTGGCATACAAAACGCTAGATCCACATTCGGTGTGTGTTTGAGCCTTTATGTACATTTTTCCCTCCTTTGTCGGTGTGTGTGTGTGTGTGTGTGTGTGTGTGTGTGTGTGTGTGTGTGTGTGTGTGTGTGTGTGTGTGTGTGTGTGTGTGTGTGTGTGTGTGTGTGTGTGTAAGAGAGAGAGAGGCTTGAGTTCTTTGGCGTGAATGGTTATTGGCCACTAGGAGTTTTGCGATACTGATATTGTCAGTATCGTGTGTGTGTTTCCTTTTTTCTAGGAAAGGGATTTATAAAATATGATCATCTTTTTCATGAGAAGCTAGAGCTCCTGCAGATGCACACTCACTAACATGACTTTGCACAACTATAGTAGCCTCTCTTGCCTGCATATTGCTCTTTGGACATTTATCTCAGGGAGTTTCCTGACCAAATGACCCGACCAAGAAAATGTCTTGCCTCTAACTTGGGCCCAGAGTTTGTTCCCAGTCTGTTCACGTGGTCAGGATTAACTCCTGTTCCTTTTGATGACCTAATATTCAAGATGCATTATCCCTGATGCTTTAATCAGTTCCTTAGCAGTAAGAAAAAGGGATTTGTCCAAATCGCTAGCCTTCCTGCCATGTTCAAACACCACCAGCCTCTTGCTGCCATTACACCACTTCCCTCCTCTTTCTTCCTGGCCAATCCGTTTTTGTTCGACTGGGCAAAACTACGATCAGTCATCAATATTTCTGAACTGATACGGCGTGTCTTAAAGACATCAAACGAGGTTAATGGCATCTTTAAACGTTCCCTTTCTTCCCTCGTATGTCCAAACGGAGCGGGTATTTGTCAGACTGCCACCCAAATTGTTAGGATTAATTATAGCCAATGTTCCCTCTAAGCTGCACGCAGCTTCCCTGGGACTGCCGCACAGAACAAATATCAGCCTGTGCAGAGAATCACGAGATTGAACTACACTCAACTTTCTAGAGTTTTCCCTGTTAGTTAACACTACCAATGTTTCCCTTTACTGTGGGAATTGGGATCGAATCAACCCAATATTAGCCACTTTCAATGCAACATACCGAAACAAATCGAACTATGAAAGACTTAGTATGCAAAACTAACTATGCATGAGTTTTTGTTGTATGCTAAATGCATCTGAGTAGGATTCTATTGCATCGACTGGCAAGACTCAGGCCCGTACTCTACACAGACTAGTGCACCATAACCAATCAGCGCTGCAGTAGGCCTATATGCAAATAGACCATTGCCATATATGGATCTCTGCCATTCACTTTGAACTGGGCTGTCTTTACAGCATGAGCAGGCCATGCACTTGTTTTGAGATCAAAGCAAGAGCTACATGTAGCAACATGTGCACATTTGTACATGTGTTCATATCCTTTGCTAGTTAGTGAGTTATTAGGACCGTTATTGATCATTTCTAGTCAGAAATGGGGGAGTGATTGCTTCCTACAAGAGCACAAAACGTGTGCATTTCTTTTGTCTTAAAGGGTCATTTTGAGACAGGCTTGAATTAGCTAAGTAGACAATAGGCAGAGGGTAGCGTCATTTGCCTGATTCTCAGTAGTAATGGTATGGGAATAATAATGCATTTTATTTTGTAAATTGGTTTCTTGCATCAAACAACACAACAGCATTTTCAGTCACCTACTTGTCTGAAGGACAAGTGGATGAACAGGTTAATGTCAAGCCCTGCATGTTTTTTTTCAGCAACCTCATGGAATCTAGGCCTACATTGAACACCATACATTGGCTGCTGCTGTAGGCTGAACGATAGCTATTTCCATGTTAAAATGATAAGGGATGCATTTTCTCCATTGTTTTTGATAGTAGGCCACTCTGGTAGGCCTACATTATGATCGAATAGCCCCAGTAGCCTACTTTACCACTGTTAAAACTAACTTAAAGCGTGTACAGCCTCAGTGTTCACAGTAAATGTGCGGCGGAAATTGCACAGAAGTTTCACAACATTCAGGTTTGCACTCAGTAGACCTGAAATTTACAGTGAACATTGATTATAGCCTTCCCCTTTCCTCACCCCCTCACTTTCGCCCTTCGCACTCACCAAGTGCAAAATTCAGACATGGAAATGGGCCCTTTCACGCAAATTAAATTGAATATGTAACTCAGTATAATTGTTGAAATGGAGCGGTCCTGAACCGGGTGTCTAGTGTGGAAAAGAGGTCTGAACAGAAATTTGGGTTTATTAATGCACCCTTCTCGACCTCTTAATTCATACTCTTAAATGGTCTGGCAGTTAGAACACTACCTGTGGCGAAGGCTCAATAGCTTTGCCATTACGAGTGGAGTTGAAGCGCCGCTTTCAGATAATTTTGAAGAGAATGTCTCAGGGCTATGTTTGGCTGGACGCTAAGCCAATTTCAAACAAACGGGCAATGAATGGAGACTTTTAGCACAACCCGTCCCAAAAAAATAACAGAAGCACTCCCTGAGGAGAATTTGGCAAAAAATATAATAATTTCTTCCTTTCCACGAAGCTTTGAAAATCCATTTGGTCACAAAGTTATGAACTGATATACTTTCTTCCAAATCAAATCAGTTTAAAACCAGACTGACCTCCGAATGATTCCTATAGTTTTTCTAAAATGGCAGACTTATTCTGTAATTGGTGCTCTAAAGCGCATTTGCCCTGTTGCATGCCGCCTCTGCAATTTCTATAGAAAGGATAGTTAAAAGGCAGTCCTAAATCACACAGCCCTAATACAATAATAAAGCAAAAGAATGGGGACTTCTTACCAACTCCTCTCAAAGCACTTTCACACACATACCGGGGTCTCCGCTGAGCTAATAAGCATTGAGAAAGCAACGTTTGATTTTGTAGCTAGCCACAGTAAAAAAACAACTCTGTGCAGCAGCTGCCTCTACAACAACGTCGGCCATATTTCGGGTTAATCTCCCATAATGCTCCACATCATCCCAACTTTTGATCCCGCTATGGCCTCATTGGCAGATCAGACTATTACTTCATGTGAACTAGCTGGGGGGGGGGGGGGGGGGGGGGGGGGTTAAAATGGATGTGACCAAATTATGTTAATGAGGTCCGGTGGAAACCTGTATAGATTACAATAAAACCTTTACTACCTGCAATGTTTTATTTGTCTGCCCCCTTTTAGACATTAAGGCAATGACATAAAAAAAACATCACATTTAGCAGTACGAGGAATAAAGCTCGCGAAAAGGCTACAGAGGAGGTGGTGAAGATCCTGCCATAGATCACCTGCTCTGTTAAAAAGTACTCAAGCCCCCCTTTTAAGATCCAACATTAAAAACCCACTGCCAGTCGTGAGTCTCTCTGCTACACAGACCCCCGGACACAGTGTTCTTAAGAGTGGCACAGGCTTTTCAGTCGCCAAATTATTAATACTGTGTCTACCCTGGTTAAATTGAAAAAGGGAGCAGGGGGATGCTTTGAAGCGTGGCTTTTTTTTCATTCAACTTAGTGAATACGGACAAGGTTATATAATGGCCCGCGGCAGAGAGGAATGGCGGTAGCACGGGCACAACGCCACTAATGTTTAAGCTTGCACCAGGCTTTACACTTTTCATTTGTTTGTGAGCGACAGCTTAGCAGCGGATTAGCAGAGATAGCATCAATACTTTAGGTTGATTTAAGGGGAGCCCAGCGAAGAAGCTACCGAGGCACCTTTCCAAAGTGATGACCGGGGATGGCGAGGTGTGAGATTGTTCGGTTTTTGTTGCCATCATCCCCTCCTATAATATTCTGACCATAGATCGACTAGCACCACATTTGTAATTTTTTTTAAACTCTAAAGCAATTTTTTCCCCTTGTGGTACCCATTGGCCATAAGCTCTTAAGCAGGGATTTTTTTTAGACACCCAAATGGCATTAGTAACAGATTTTATGACAGCACACTATTTGATGTCACCCTCGTCTTGACTGATACTTTCTAAACTAAGATGCAGTGCAGTCTCTACGTATTGCACAGTTATCCCTTTGGTTTCTATGGCGCCCCCTCTACATTTAAGTGTACATTTTGACAATAGCCAGTAGTAGAGGCACCCCCACATCAACGTCTGCCTCTCTCCTGAGATCTCCCTTTTCGTTCAATGAGCGTAACAACAGATCGTAGCATGTTTAAAAAGTGACAGGAGTAGTTAGAAGACACTGGATCTGACACTGAGTCAGATACAGTATGTACTGCTCCCCTCTTACTCCCCAATGGTAAAGGTTAGGGTAATCTGATCCTAGATCTGTGATCTTCCTCAATACCTGCGTCAACATATCCCCTTCAACATATCCCCACAAAAAGCAGTTGTGCGTCACAGCCAGACTTGAATAGGGGTTTGATCATGATATCTGGCGCCCTTGTCTGTGAAAACACCATTTCTTCCATGTCACGCCTCAATCATTCCCCATTGTGAGATGACTTTTCCCCTCCCTCTCAACTCCATTGCGAATCCCCATTCGTGTCATCATAGTCCATCACAGCCCACGCAGGGAGAGGCGTTGAGCCGTAATAGATGGCCCCCCGAGCAAACAGCCCAACAGCATATCAATTACCCATCCGGCCCTGCTCAGCCAGATGCCACGATGCAGCCACTCCCCAGCCCAGCAGACAATAAGATACTGTACAACGCAGATTACGCCATCTTTTCTGTCACTTACAAATTGTGTCCTGTAGACCCGGCAGCACACCTGTGTGTGTGTGTGTGTGTGTGTTTGTGTTTGTTTGTTTGTTTGTTGTGTGTGTGTTTGGTGATTTCCTAGTCGCCTTTGACAATGGAGAGCCATCTGCCAGCCTGTTGTAGTTGTGCCCTTTTCATTGCAGGCAACATGTCTCATGTCACTTCGCTATAAACCCTTCAGGTTCATTTGTTCAGTTTCAGTACTGCTGACGATCTCACACACACACACACACACACACACACACACACACACACACACACACACACACACACACACACACACACACACACACACACACAAACACTCACATCAGAGGTGATTCAGCCGCTCCTGGTATTATTGCAGCTGTGTGGCCCCTAATGACCCACTGAAGTGATCAAATAAAAGGAAAACAGTTGTTCGGCACAGGGACAGGTGGAGTCATACCTCATACCCCATCTTGCTTCTCAGGCTGAGGTGGTATGTCTCACGCCTGCCTTTGTAGCCTATCCTATAGTTTCAGCAGCTGACTGGCGAACTTAAGCTATTAAAACCCTAACATTGCATTTTTACATAGAAAAGGACAGATGAAAAATGAACATGCGTAATGGTCATAACAATGATCATGATGATAATGATGTTATCATTTTAATCCTCTTAGGATATCACCTCCACTTCTGAGAGCGATTACTTCTTCTTTATGGTGCAATCGCTCGCATGTGTTGTAGTGATGGGGAAAAAATCGATACAGTTACATATCGCTCTATTATTTTGGATGATGTCATATCGATACTTTGTAAAAAATATATTTGTATTTTTGTTCGATTTTTGCTAGGTAGTGTTAGCTAGCGCTAGTCGGCTATACATGCGACAAAACGCAGATATTTTTCAGCCTATAGCTTAGTTCTCCATCTTCTTTTTAAATAGTGAGCCGATGTGTTTTCAGCACTTTTATTTCCATGACTGATCAAAACAAATTTTTGAATTTTCTCATACTCTCTCTTCTCTCTGCAGCAGACATGTAGTGAGCAATATATTTGGAACATCAAATTGCAATAAAATCACAGTACCAAATCACAATACATATAGAATCAGGAGAATGGCAATACAAATTGTATCCTAAGTATTGTAACAATATCGTATCGTGAGATCCCTGGCAATTCCCAACTCTAATGTGTTGTGTGTCCATTGGACCATGCGTGTAAAATAGGGGTTTCCTTGGACAGATCAACAATAAATCAACCGATTCATTTTTCAGTGGAATTAGATGTTTAATCAAACAATATCCCTAGATAATGTGCTGATCATGAGCAAAGTTAAAAAAGTAGGGATTTACAGTTCTTAAAACTACACTTCTCTGACTCTTGTGACAATGGAAATGTAAAACAAACAATTCCATCAACTGTCAATTTCTCATGGCTGTCCACACATCCCATGGTCGGACAAAGAAAACACTGTTCCCATCTCCTATTCTCACTCTCCTCCCCTGCATGTTTTACATTTCTGTCCCTTATTGCCTTTACACTTGACTAGTTGTGCTGAATCGCGAGCACCAATTAGGGCTTAGAAAACCCTCGCATGGCCAATCAGATCCTTGCCAGAGCTCTTATCAAGAACGGTTGTCATTTACGCAGGATACAAGCCCCAATGCCAAGTGGGTGGTTTTCCATGGATAAAAAAATGTGAGATACACACTGTTAGACAAGTCTGTTTGTTCATGGCTGTTATGTGGGATAGTTATTCAAAAGTTGTTTTATTCTATAACAAGGGTTATAAAATCTTCCTCCATCCCTCCTCCTGGACAGTCTACTTTTGTTCCAACATTGTTCTAGTATACCTGTTTCTACCACTAGATGCTCATTTGTACCTTGATTAGCTCAACTTGCATAGCCAATAGCTATCCAGAAGGATGTTTGGCCACACCTGTTCTGGAACATTCTGAGTTGGGGGGGGGCAGAGCTGGTTAGAGCTTCTCTTCTCTTTAGGGAGGCGAGCTCAGTCCAATTTCAATGTTAACGTTAGCATCCCAGCTGCAAAGACCCATGTTGAGCATCAATCATCGCCTGCCTTCTGTTTCTCTGTAATGTTTGGAAAAAGTTGGCCTTGGTCATTAGAGACAAAATGGGGGTCAAGGGGCCACGAGATGTATGTCCCGTAAAACAGCACATACACATTATGCACTGTGTGATATGTAACAGCTTGCCTAGACGGATGTGGGTAGGAGCGTTGAATTATATATATATATATATATATATATATATATATATATATATATATATAATATATATGACCAGACCGTCTCACAGTGACCTTTTGTGTCAATAACGTTGAGGATACCAGTAACTCATGTTCATACACAACAAGAGAGGAAAACAGTTACTGTGCAATTTTGTAGAGTGGGTAAAACTTATATAGATTCACCCGGCTGGTAGCTTAGCCAACTTTGCAACTGTTTCTCTTGCCAATGATTGCTAAATGGCATGATTCACTACTAATATTGTGCAACTATAGGAAGCATCAGCAAAGTAATGTGACAACAAATAAATAACTTGTTATCCAATCTTATCCCCAATAACGAACGTAAAGTACCTTAAAAAATGTATTTGAAGAGTTTCATTCCAAAACACTAGATATCAATTTTCAGAAATGTTGGTAAATTAGCTTTTATTGTTTAAAGAAATTATGAAAACGATTGGTGTGGTTTTTCACTGTCTAATAGGCATGGGGTTGTTCAATGACAGACATGTATTTGTTTCAAATCTATCACTTGATGGTTTCATTTCAGAGACAAATAATCATGTTTTTTGCTAAATGTAGTACTGATAGGTTTTACACAGTCAAATGTAACAAATAACTACATTTTAATAAAGAACTGTACAACTGATATATTTGTGACATATATATATTAATAATAATAATGACTTACAGTAAGTGCTAGAGGTCGACCGATTATGGTTTTTCAATACCGATACCGTTTATTGGAGGACCAAAAAAAGCCGATACCGATTAATCGGCCGATTTAATAATAAAAAATCATATTTATTTGTAATAATGACAATTACAACAATACTGAATGAACACTTATTTTAACTTAATATAATACATCAATAAAATCAATTTAGCCTCAAATAAATAATGAAACATGTTCAAGTTGGTTTAAATAATGCAAAAACAAAGTGTTGGAGAAGAAAGTAAAAGTGCAATATGTGCCATGTAAAAAAGCTAACGTATAAGTTCCTTGCTCAGAACATGAGAACATATGAAAGCTGGTGGTTCCTTTTTAACATGAGTCTTCAATATTCCCAGGTTAGATGTTTTAGGTTGTAGATATTATAGGAATTATAGGACTATTTCTCTCTATACGATTTGTATTTCATATACCTTTGACTATTGGATGTTCTTATAGGCACTTTAGTATTGCCAGTGCAACAGTATAGCTTCTGTCCCTCTCCTCGCTCCTACCTGGCCTCAAACGGGGAACACATCGACAACAGCCACCCTCAAAGCAGCGTTACCCATGTAGAGCAAGGGAAACAACTACTCCAAGTCTCAGAGCGAGTGACGTTTGAAACGCTATTAGCGTGCACCCGCTAACGAGCTAGCCATTTCACATTGGTTACACCAGCCTAATCTTGGGAGTTGACAGGCTTGAAGTCATAAACAGCGCAATGCATTGCGAAGGGCTGTTTGAATGAATGCTTACGAGCCTGCTGCTGCCTACCATCGCTCAGTCAGGCTGCTCTATCAAATCCTAGACTTAATTATAACATAATAACACAGAAATACGAGCCTTAGGTTATTAATATGGTCGAATCCGGAAACTATCATCTCGAAAACAAAACGTTATTCCTGTTACATTGCACAACCTTCAATGTTATGTCATAATTACGTAAAATTCTGGCAAATTAGTTCGCAACGAGCCAGGCGGCCCAAACTGTTGCATATACCCTGCGTGTAATGAACGCAAAATGACACAATTTCACCTGGTTAATATTGCCTGCTAACCTGGATTTCTTTTAGCTAAATATGCAGGTTTAAAAATATATACTTCTGTGTATTGATTTTAAGAAAGGCATTGATGTTTATGGTTAGGTACAATCGTGTAACGATTGTGCTTTTTTTCGCAAATGCACTTTTGTTAAATCATCCCCCATTTGGCGAAGTCGGCTGTCTTTGTTAGGAAGAAATAGTCTTCACAGTTCGCAACGAGCCAGGTGGCCCAAACTGCTGCATATACCCTGACTCTGTTTGCAAGAGAAGTGACACATTTTCCCTAGTTAAAAGAAATTCATGTTAGCAGGCAATATTAACTAAATATGCAGGTTTAAAAATATATACTTGTGTGTTGATTTTAAGAAAGGCATTGATGTTTATGGTTGGAGCAACGTGTACCTAAGCGATTATATGTAGGACAGGCTAGATAAACTAGTAATATCATCAACCATGTGTAGTTAACTAGTGATTATGATTGATTGATTGTTTTTTATAAGATAAGTTTAATGCTAGCTAGCAACTTACCTTGGCTTCTTACTGCATTCGCGTAACAGGCAGGCTCCTCGTGGAGTGCAATGTAAAGCAGGTGGTTAGAGCGTTGGACTAGTTAACCGTAAGGTTGCAAGATTGAATCCCTGAGCTGACAAGGTAAAAATCTGTCGTTCTGCCCCTGAACAAGGCAGTTAACCCACCGTTCCTAGGCCGTCATTGAAAATAAGAATGTGTCCTCAACTGACTTGTCTAGTAAAATAAAGGTAAAAAAATAAATAATAATAAATCTGCCAAATCGGCGTCCAAAAATACCGATTTCCGATTGATATGAGAACTTGAAATCGGCCCTAATTAATCGGCCATTCCGATTAATCGGTCGACCTCTAGTAAGTGCATTCATCTTAAGATAGCTAGGTGAGACAACCACATATCACAGTGAAATATACTGGAGACGAACATTCCATTCCAGCTAAACTATGGATATATGTGTCGATCAAACATTCAGCAGACATGTCATCCAACATATGTCAGGTAGACATACAGTGCCTCACCCCTTGACTTTTTCCACCTTTTGTTGTGTTATAAAGTGGGGTTAAAATGGTTTTAATTGTCAGATTTTGTCGACGATATACCCAGAATACTCTGTAATGTCAAAGTGGACAACTATTTTCAGGTCTTGCCATAGATTTTCAAGCCGATTTAAGCCAAAACTGTAACTCGGCCACTCACGAACATTCACTGTCTTCTTGGTAAGCAACTCCAGTGTATATTTGGCCTTGCGTTATATGTTATTGTCCTGCTGAAAGGTCTTACTCTGTGAACCTTTTTTTAGAAACAAACATTGAATATCCCTTTGAGCATGGCAACGTTATTATTGACACTTTGGATGGTGTATCAATACACCCAGTCACTACAAAGATACAGGCGTCCTTCCTAACTCAGTTGCCAGAGAGAAAGGAAATTGCTCAGGGATTTCACCATGAGGTCAATGGTGACTTTAAAAACTTTATGTAACTTTAAAAAGGACTGGGGAGTTTTTCAAATGGGTCTAAGCACAGGCCAAATCCTAGAGGAAAACCTGGTTCAGCATGCTTTCCACCAGACACTGGGAGATTAATTCACCTTTCAGTGGGATAATAACCTACAACGCAAGGCCAAATCTACACTGGAGTTGCTTACAAAGAAGATAGTGAATGTTCCTCACGGGCTGAGTTACACTTTTGAAATCTATGGCAACACCTGAAAACAGTTGTCTAGCAATGATCAACAACCAATTTGACAGAGCTTGAAGAATTTTGAAAAGAATAATGAGTAAATGTTGCACAGTCCAGGTGTGGAATGCTCTTAGAGACTTAACCAGACGGACTCACAGCTGTAATCGCTGCCAAAGGTGGTTCTAACATTTAGTGCCTATACTGTATTGTACTCTAAATTGAGGACTTGATTTACAACACCTGCCATAATATGGACTTGGTCTTTTACCAAATAGGGCTATCTTCTGTATACCACCCCTACCTTGTCACAACACAACTGATTGGCTCAAACACATTAAGAAGGAAAGAAATTCCACAAATGTACTTTTAACACCCGTTATTGAAATTAATTCCAGGTAACTACCTCATGAAGCTTGTTGAGATAATGTCAAGAGTGTGCAAAGATGTCATCAAGGCAAAGGGTGGCTACTTTCAAGAATCTCAAATATAACATATATTTTGTTTTCTATAACACTTTTTTGGTTACAACATGATTCCATTTGTGTTATTTCATAGTGTTGATGTCTTCACTATTATTCAACAATGTAGAAAAATAGTAAAATATTAAGAAAAACCCTTGAATGATTAGGTGTGTCCAAACTTTTGACTGGTACTGTATGTATTCCTACTTCTCTTGATTGCATCATTTTACAAGTACCAGATCTTATGTTTCCACTCACATTGAGAAGGCAATGCAGTCTCCAAATGGAGTCTGGCTTGACCTCCAAAGACAATCCTCTTAGCGATAACATGTAAGTGCTGAAATCTGCAACTTTGTGACTTTCTGGTCTTGGCGCGTTCATAAGGAAGATAAATCGCTTGCTCTCTGCAACGCTTAGCACCCTCGCTAACTATTTTTGTCCCCTCTCTCTCTCTCTCTCTCTCTCTCTCCTGCCCTCTCTCTCCAGCACCACCAAAGTTTTTGAGAACCCCCAATGACCAAACGGGCGTGCAAGGAGGCGTGGCATCATTCATCTGCCAAGCAACGGGAGACCCACGCCCCAAGATAGTTTGGAACAAGAAGGGGAAGAAAGTCAGCAACCAGAGATTTGAGGTATTAGGTCTATTGTTCTGATGTAAAATGCTCGACAAAAACGGGAATGCTCAACAGTGCTTTTGGTACCCCCATCCCCCCCTCCCCTCCCATCCCTCTCCAAACCCCTAACACATAATCCATCCCCCCGATCTCGCAAATCACACGCCCGCCTTTGCCACCACGCATGAGCAGGCTTTAATAATCACACTGGCCCAGCCATCTAACATGCATGAGATTTAATGAGCAAGTACACAGCGATTTGGGACATATTCATAATTAAAGAAAGAATGATGGGGAGTGAAAGAAAGAAAAGGGGGAAGAAATGGTGTGACCCAGATACCTATTTTAACATCATGCTGCATTTGGCTGCTTATGCAAAACGAGGGAGAAGTATCTCTGTAGTTCAAAGATCTTTTGCTTCATGGCATCTTTATCTAAATGCATGTCCCCCTCGCTGTTTTGTTTGGCTGCAAGCTTTGATTTGTCCTCTTTAATCGCCATGACAAATAACACATCTTCTACGAACACTGATAAGATTTCTATAAATTTCTGTGTCATTCCCTTTCGGAGTGTATCATAGTGTGATATGAACAAACACCTTCCTCTCTCCTTGCCATACTACTACTCAGCAATAACGGGTTATCTAGATTTGGAGAGTCTTTGGCGTCTCACCGGTCGGGCAGGCATCACATCTTATCAGAGTTCATCACATTTGTGCTGCTGCGCATACTGAATGCTAATGCACTAGCTCGCTAACTCACCCATCGCCATTGCGAGGCTTGCTTGCCACGCCCTTATTTCCCACCTCACTCACGCGGCTGGCTCCTCATCCCTAACAAAGCCCATTTCCCTTTACAGAAACACTGAGACTTTCTCAACCCAATTTTCTTTCTCTTTGAGTTTGAAATGGGAAAGGGAGCACTTTTACTTACCATCATCACGCGCTCTTGCAATGATTGCCCAAATGTGCCCTTGTCGCTTGGCCACTGAACCGTCAAGGTGTTTTGTTCAACTAACACATGAAATTATATGCTCTGAACTGTACCAGTGAGTGTCGAGGCCGGCCTTTCTGCGTGTGTGTTTGTGCTTGTGTGTCTGTATATGAAGCAGAGGTCCTTAACAGTCAACTTTCTTTTTAAAACCTACCTAAAAATGCTTAAAAATGAGTTATGATACAGGGCTTTCTAAAAACAGTGAGTATACAGCATGGAACGATAGCTGTAAAAGCTACAAAACACCCGTTTGTGAACATTTTACGTGTTGTATGTCCAAAACAATTGGTCATGTCTTTTTGTACTGCTATCACGTCATGGTGATAACAATTGTTCGTCACTGTTTATCGAACCACATTTAATTGTTTGTTATTGTTCTGTCCCATTGAAATATTTCAATGTTTTTAATAGTTTGTTAACTTTAAGAGTGGGGCGAACCAAAACGTACATGCAATATAAAACAGACATAAAAGTCCAAATGATTCGTTCTGGCCAATGGATACTTTCCCATTCTTAAAGTTATTTGGTCACTTTGATTATCTTCCCAATAATTGATACACAAGTTCAGCTCATATTTTGGATCCAAAGTTGATGTCGGAGAGCTGTAAGCCACCTTTGAATTTACACATCATGGCCAAAAGGATGTGGACACCCCTTCAAATCAGTAGAATCGTTGCTGACAGGTGAACAAAATCGAGCACACAGCCATGCAATCTCCATAGACAAACATTACCAGTAGAATGGCCCATACTAAAGAGCTCAATGAATTTCAACATGGCACCGTCATAGGATGCCACCTTTCCAACAAGTCAGTTAGTCAAATTTCTGCCCTGCTAAAGGTGCCCTGTCAACTGTAAGTGCTGCTATTGTGAAGTGGAAACGTCTAGGAGAAACAACGGCTCAGCCATGAAGTTTTAGGCCACACAAGCTCACAGAACGGGACCACCGAATGCTGAAGCGCGTAGAGCGTAAAAATTGTCTGTCCTCAGTTGCAACACTCAATGCTCATGTGGCTGAATGGAAGCAAGTGTCCATATACTTACTTTTGGCCATGTGGTGTATATTATATTTAATTTTCCAGTACATCACTAGATAATAATAAGATGCATATAACTAATAATGGCCCTCTGAACACAACTGATCTAGTAATAACTATACCAATGGCTAGTCAATCATAACCACAAACAACAGTCTAAGGCCATAACTAGCCATGCAAAACTTTGATCAATAGTCACAATGATGACATTATTATCTACAGTTGAAGTCGGAAGTTTACATACACTTAGGTTGGAGTCATTAAACTTGTTTTTTAACCACTCCCCGAATGTCTCGTTAACAAATTATAGTTTTGGCAAGTCGGTTAGGACATCTACTTTGTGCATGACACAAGTAATTTTTTCAACAATTGTTTACAGACAGATTATTTCACTTATAATTCCCTGTATCACAATTACAGTGGGTCAGAAGTTTACATACACTAAGTTTACTATGCCTTTAAAAAGCTTGACATCATTTTCTGGAATTTTCCATGGCTTTAGAAGCTTCTGATAGGCTAATTGACAGAATTTGAGTCAATTGGAGATGTACCTGTGGATGTATTTCAAGGCCTACCTTCAAACTCAGTGCCTCTTTGCTTGACATAATGGAAAAATCAAAAGAAATCAGCCAAGACCTCAGAAAAAAAATTGTACACCTCCACAAGTCTGGTTCATCCTTAGTAGCAATTTCCAAACGCCTGAAGGTACCACGTTCATCTGTACAAACAATAGTATGCAAGTATAAACACCATGGGACCACGCAGCTGTCATACCACTCAGGAAGGAGACGAGTTCTGTCTCCTAGAGATGAATGTACTTTGGTGCGAAAAGTGCAAATCAATTCCAGAACAACAGCAAAGCCCTTGTGAAGATGCTGGAGGAAACAGGTACAAAAGTTATATATATCCACAGTAAAACGAGTCCTATATTGACATAAACTGAAAGGCCGCTCAGCAAGGAAGAAGCCACTGCTCCGAAACCGCCATAAAAATGCCAGACTACGGTTTGCAACTGCACATGGGGACAAAGATCGTACTTTTTGGAGAAATGTCCTCTGGTCTGATGAAACAAAAATAGAACTGTTTGGCCATAATGACCGTCGTTATGTTTGGAGGAAAAAGGTGGAGGCTTGCAAGCCGAAGAACACCATCCCAACCGTGAAGCACGGGGGTGGCAGCATCATGTTGTGGGTTGCTTTGCTGCAGGAGGACTGGTGCACTTCACATAATAGATGGCATCATGAGGGGGGAAATTCTGTGGATATATTGAAACAACATCTCAAGACATCAGTCAGAAAGTTAAAGCTTGGTCGCAAATGGGTCTTCCAAATGGACAATGACCCCAAGCATACTTCCAAAGTTGTGGCAAAATGGCTTAAGGACAACAAAGTCAAGGTATTAGAGTGGCCATCACAAAGCCCTGACCTCAATCCCATAGAAAATGTGTGGGCAGAACTGAAAACGCGTGTGCGAGCAAGGAGGCCTACAAACCTGACTCAGTTACATCAGCTCTGTCAGGAGGAATGGGCCACAATTCACCGAACGTGTTGTGGGAAGCTTGTGGAAGGCTACCCAAAATGTTTGATCCAAGTTAAACAATTTAAAGGCAATGCTACAAGTACTAATTGAGTGTATGTAAACTTCTGACACACTGGGAATGTGATGAAAGAAATAATAGCTGATATAAATACTTCTCTCCACCGTTATTCTGACATTTCACATTCTTAAAAGTGGTTTTCCTGACCTAAGACAGGGAATCTTTACTCTGATTAAATGTCAGGAATTGTGAAAAACTGAGTTTAAATGTAGTTGGCTAAGGTGTATGTAATCTTCCGACTTCAACTGTACATACTACAGATGTGGTATCTCTTCCTCAAACACATACAAAGAGATGCACACGTGGGTTCTATATCAATTGCTTGAAAATCCATCCTCTCTTTGTCTCCCCTCCTTCACCTGCTCTTAATTGAAAAGACATGACAAAAACTATTTGGTGGAAGCTTGCTTCAGGCTGGCTTTCACCTGGACACATATTTCAGGAGAGGAGGTGAAGGGTGGATGGTCTTTATAGACAATTGAGAAAAGAGCCAAACACTCACTCAAATAAGGATCTGATGTTAGGGTATACTAGCCATAGCAGCTTCCATTGTTTTCTGATGGGAAGCACAGTGTGTTTGGCACCATCAGTGTTGTAGGCCAAAAGTTTTTATACTCTTCTGCAGGAGTGGTTGGATTTACTCTGTGCAAACTTCCGTCACTGATTGGGAACAAAAAAACTCCTTTAACATATCTTGTTTCTCGCACCTGCAGGTGATTGATTTCGATGACGGCTCTGGCTCGGTGTTGAGAATTCAGCCCTTGCGTACACCCCGAGACGAAGCCATATACGAGTGTGTTGCCTCCAACACTGTTGGAGAGCTGAGTGCTACTACGAGACTCACTGTTTTACGTGGTAGGTGCTGCTTTCTCCACAACCAAAATGCTAACTCCTCTTCCTTTAACTCTCAGTTTCTTCAACTAACCAGGTAAGAGAGACTTTCTTTGTTTCTATGTCTGGTCTGTCTGTCCTTTCTGTCTGTCCTCTTTCTTTCTTTTCCTCACACTTATTGTACACTTTGTTGAATCTCAGGTTTTGCCACAGTATTCCACTCATGTTGAATTTACTGACTTAATTGGTCTTACTCCATTAGCGACTTAGCCAAATACGGATTTTCTAAGTCAATTAACGCATTTTCTTACAGTTTCCTGACACAATAATTAAGATGCTGGTTGAGTAATGCAAAGTAGTTTGCCATTGCTGGCTCTTGGTGTTGTAATGGAATGCTGAGTGCTATTCAATTCAGATTTCATTTTACTTATCTGCTCTTGCTTTAATATTCACTTAACTGGAGAAAAGGTATGACTCTTTGAATCAGGTTTAGAACTAGTAGCTAATTTCATCATATTGTTCATGAAATATCATGCTTTAGTTTTATCATAACCTAACTAAATGAGATTCCTGTATTTTATTTATTTTTTTCCCCCCTTTTTTCTCCCCAATTTCATGGTATCCAATTGGTAGTAGTTACAGTTTTGTCTCATCGCCGCAACTCCCGTACGGACTCGGAAGAGGCGAAGGCCGAGAGCCATGCGTCCTCCGAAACACAACCCAACCAAGACGCACTGCTTCTTGACACAATGCCCATCCAACCCGGAAGCCAGCCGCACCAATGTGTCGGAGGAAACACCGTACACCTGGCGACCGTGTCAGCGTGCACTGCGCCCGGCCCGCCACAGGAGTTGCTAGTGTGCGATGAGACAAGGATATCCCTGCCGACCAAACCCTCCCTAACCCGGACAATGCTGGGCCAATTGTGTGCCGCCCCATGAGCCTCCCGGTCGCAGCTGACTGCGACAGAGCCTGGGATCGAACCCAGAATCTCTAGCGGCACAGCTAGTACCGCGATGCACTGCCTTAGACCACTGCGCCATTCGGGAGGCGAGATTCCTGTATTTTGTTGTAACTTTGTAATACTTGCAGTTGCTTGAGATACTTTGAATACTTTAAATACTGACAGCAAAAATTGGTCCCAAATCTAAAGTTGCTGCTGATACCACAATCATAACCACTGCCACATACCGTACATATAAAAAGCAAATGTTTATCTTGATTTCACACAACATCCTATTCAAACGCAAATGCTTACTGGCCCCGGACTCAAAAATATATTGTACTTGTAGACCTATCTCTCTAAAGCAGAGACTTGTTATGCTCTGAATGGAGAATTGGCTCTAAAATCCCTTGACACGCTGAATGAGGTGTGCTCCATTATCCCCCACAATTACACAACAGCTCCCCACCTATAGAAAAGAGCCAGCTCTGTATATTCTCTCTGAACCGCCTTGTCCTCTCTTCCTTATCACCACCGCCGAGATGAACAAAAGGCCCCTGGCACGGTCCCCAAGGGCCCTTTGAAAAGGAAAGGTGGCAGATTCTCATGCAATCTCTCCCCTGTTTACGCTATGTCTCTGCACGTGTATGTTTATGTATGTGTGTAGAAACACAATAACATGCACGTGCACACACACACACACACACACACACACACACACACACACACACACACACACACACACACACACACACAAACACACACACACACACAGAGAGAGAGACTGGCGAAGGAAATGAGTGTCACAGCATCTGCTTCACTGAACCTGTGCCTCTCAGCTCCAATGCCAAGGCATTAGCATGTATATTACCATTCCATTTCACTTTGTCCCTAGCTATACCTACCCTTCCTTGTATCCCATCACCAGTTTGAAGGTGAGCGTAGCCGCATCTGCCGCAGCAAAAAGCCCTTCCTGTGTTGCAGTAAAGTGATGCTCTCTGGTCAAGACAGATGAGTATGTCTCTCACTCACTTATGCAGAGACCCAGGTATACACACACTTTCACATCCCCATCCACACAAATCCTCAACAGACCTGTTAATTTCTACCTGAATGAGAATATTCACCAAATAGTGATTTTTTTCGGGGGCTTTATACCTTTTTCTCTAGAATGTGTATTATAACCAGCACAACCAGCGAAATTCAAACATGGTCAAAGTTTCGCCACCCAACTTATTTTGGAGGCCTCATGTCTTATTCATGTAGTCTACTGAGCAGGGATGCAAGGGTGAACTTTTACATTAGAGGGCAGGGTGGTGGGTATAGTTTGAGGACAATGTAAGGGTAGTGTACTTTTACAAGGTTAAATTGCAATGCATAATACATAACACAAAAAGCCATAGAGATGCCATTTTCTTTCTGCCTTGTACCAAAAATACTCTGCGTATCTCTGACATGGTTCTGTATCTCCCTTGGAGAATACAGTATGTCTGTATTTGCACGCCAAGATTTATTTGGGAAACTCCTCTGCCAGGTTCTTTATTTGGTGTTTGATACCACCAAAAATTCCAATCTGAGTTCAATCTGTCGGCATAGCTAGGAGCTTTAGAGATTCTCTATCCCACCTTGTATACCTCTTGCCGAGACGCTACAGCCACACAAGGCCGCAATAGATACATAAACAGATCACCAGATGAAGACACTGCTAAGTAATACATATGAAGTGACTGTTCATTTAGTTCATTTGAGCTCTACTGGCCTGTGCTAGGAGATTGGTTAGCATCTGTTTCTGGTAGCCTGCTCCAGGAGGAGATAATGGCTAATTCCATAAAGGGGGAAAAGTAAAATTGTTGTAATTGCCACAGTCATGAAGCATCAGGGCTGCGAGGTGAAGGATCCAGTGGCAGAGATATTAGCATTTGGATGAGCCACGGACTTGATGGGAAATGCTATTAGCAATGAACTTTCCTGGCTTAAAGAGAGAAAGTCATTTGCATGAAAGGCGAACCGCTAGCATAATGATGTTCGTACCCGAAATCTACTTGTCCAATGAATGAGGGCCCTAGTTTGCATATTGTACTTTTTCCCCCCTTGGATCTCTTTCTCCCTCGGTTTTGATTAACTCAGAGATGACTTAAGTCATATGTGATATGGGTGTTTGAATTAAGGTTGTCTGATTTGAAATTGGAATTGGAAAACGGTAGGAGATGAAGGGTGATAAAAGATTAAAGGGAAGCAGATAAAATGGTGCAGGAGTCATAGTGTAGTTTTGATACCACGTATAGCATACAGTACCACCTTATGAGTCATAATACCCATAAAACCTAGCGGTCAAACGGGGAAAGGGTTCCAATAATTTTTCCACCGTTCATTTTTCCCATCAGGGATTTTAGAAACACTTAAAATAAGGGCTGTGTTTCATGTAGGTTTACCCTGGCGTGACGTTTTGATAAACGTGTAAATCTGTCTTAAGACAAGGTGACTTTTATCAATATATTCGCCTGTGTTTACCCCCCCAAAATGTAATGCCAATTAGCTGCTAATGTGGCTATCATAAAGACCGACAAATGCCATGAGGATCTGGACGAGACTGCCGAATCGAGGCGAAGATAAGTATCTCTGGATGAATTATCTAATGTTAGCTAAATGTAGTAATTAATAAATTGGCTACATTTCTTTAAATGGACAATTTTGTGAAGTGTATTGTGTTTGACCGCTAGGTTTTATGGGTATTATGACACCTCCACTGTGGGGCTCTATTGGATTTTAACATTAGATTTTTTTCATCTGATTTACGACATGTGTTCTGATACAGCAGGACATTTTGCATATTCCCCCAGGACATAATAACACATAATAAGACATATAACCTCAAAATGTTAAAGTTGATTGCACCAGCCAATATGTCAGCCAAGTGTCCACGCTCTATAGATGGAGATAGAACCATCAGTTTGTCATTCTAATCTATATCCATTACATGTCAGCTGGAGCAATTAGCTATAGTTTCAGTAGTGGGAAATTCAATTAAAATAATTGCCTTCCTATGTAGGCACCCAAACACAAGCACATACCTCATTTTACTTAGGCAGCACAATCGTATGCTATTATCACGTGGTATGGCTGTGTCAACTTTCTTCGCTGCAGATTCAGTCGTGATTAAGGAAGTTAATGTATCAATATATTCCCATTATACTGTGAACAGCGATTTCTCTCGCCGTTCTCACAAGCATGCAGAGTTGTGCTGATGTGCTCAACTTGATAGTAAGAGTGGAACATAGAAAGACTCTATACTGTGACGGAAAAAAGCCCTAAACAAAATCCATAATTTCTGTTTGTAAGGAGTGGTGCAGGGTGCTCTCGCTCTGTAAAAGTGACCACGTTGTAGGAAAGAATTATCTTTTCACCCATAGCCAGAAGAAGCCTGTAGACTATAGCTTATGTTGCATACTTAACTTTCTACACTTTGCAGTCTTCAGACACTCAAGAAGAGTATAGTTTGAATAGTGCATATTCATAATACGGAATGAGAAATTTCCTCAGAAAACTAAGGCTGAGTATACACAGGCAGCCTTATTCTGTTCTTTTGCCCAATTATTGGCAAAAGATCTGATCTGATTGGTCAAAAGACCAATAGTGGAAAAATTTCAGAATTGCCTGTGTAAACACAGCCTAAGTGCATGAAGGAATTAAGTGCATCTACTTCTGTAAAGAGAGGAGGAAGATAATATAATTCCACCCACGTAAACCAATAAGAATGTCCATTAAAAAGTGATTTGTGTGTTGGTACTGTATGTATTTGTACGCCTTACTGGCATAGATTCACAACAGTGATAAACTTAAACCAATGTTCCCAGTCTGAAGTTCAGAGTCAGAGTAGAACCCAGACAAATAATATCCTATTCTTTATGTTATCATTCCCCCGAGTTGCAGTGCCCAGACTACGCTTGCTTTTTAAATCCAGCAAGGAACAGAATAAGTCTAGACGAAGAATATTCTTAAGCACCACACAGACATATCACATATTTTTTTTATACTCCTCTTCACCATACTACTTTGCATGGATTTGCATTTCAAGTCCACTAGGAACTACTTTTCTGTGTCGTGATGTAGGGTCTTAATACAAATTCTTCACATTACTTTGTTTCTCTGCAAGTTTCTCTACTCTGTACTCTACTCTGTATCTCAGGTTGTACTTCAAAGAAGCATAGCCCGAAAGAAAAAACAAAACATTGACTGAGTGCTCAAATTGCTTGTGAAGCAAATAGCTGGCTCAGCTGTCTTGGACTGCCAGAGCAAGGCATGCAGTGAGGGTGAAGCAGGTGGCTATTGTAAAATTGCAGAGCCTGAGATCACTATGCTTGCGAAAAAGCAATGCAGGAGGTGAACAAGGCAGCATAGGGGGCCAGGAGAGAGGACGCTGTTCAGTTTGGTTCACCGGCAAGCTCTGTAGACGCCAAGACCCAGGCTACAATACAGAAGACTCGGAACACTCATTTGTGCTGCAGAAGTACTTTTTTCAATAAATAGAGGCTTTCAAAATCCCGCTGACTTCAACCCAGGTGAACTCCTTTTGAGGGGAAGAATACATGGAAGAATTATTACATAGAAGTCCCTGAGACAGCCGTTTTAAGTGTATCAGAAGTTCTGTAACCTTATTTGTGCATGGGTGAAAAAAGAACCCCCGTCATCCCATACTCTTGTCTGAGATGTTTGACCCATTCATGTTTCCTAAATCAGCAGAAATGTGCATTTCTTTCTGGTTCCCGGGCAGTTGAGTAACAGGTGGAGCGTGGCAGTTGGTTATTTCCATCAGGGCAAAAAGAAGTCATTTGTAGGGAAATTCCATCGGGCCGAATTGAACAGACAGATTATTTAGACTTCCCATTTTGGATTTTCATTACACCCTCTTCTAAACACGTCCTTAGACAGAGGAATTTCATCAATATTGTCAGATTGTCCCTGTCTTCTATAAATCTGTCCAGATAGATAGCTTTTGCAAAATGTGCGTTTTTCAAACAACCACAAGCCTCTGAATGATTGTAAAAACTGTGGTGACTCTGCACATTATAATATAAATCTGCTGGACAATAGGAAGAGTCTTGTATTGGCACTCCCCTCAATTCTAAATCTCCCCAGTCTCGTTCATCACCAGAAATGGAACAGATAATGACAAGTTATTTATGATTGTAATTAAAAAGATTGAATTGACTGTCTTCGAAGAAATTGATCTCTCGGTGGATGATAATTCTCAACATTTCTCTGCTTAATTCATCGAGGGGGAGAATCGGTATTTGTACAGTACTGGGCATGATTTAAGACGAAAAAGAGAGCTGACGTGGTGTTTAGCAAAAAATGACCCACGTCTGGCTGCTAACAAGATGGATGTGAAGCTTTACGGTCCAATAGCGAGTGTGAAAACATCTGCTGAAGCCACAAAGGGACTGGGATTGCACTGTGAAAATGATAGATAACATGGTGGCCAGAATGGCACAGTATTTTCTTTTATTAAAGTAAACACAACCCCCTATAAATGAATCATTATCGATTCGGAGAGATAGGGACAGTTGTTTTCTGCTTGGTGCTCCCAGACATCATGCAGTGTCCTATGTAACAACCTCAGGTTGCAAAATTGGGGGTGCAATTAGTTGCTTACTGATTGAAAATGCTAATGTCTTGTCACATCTCCTGACAACAATCATTTTACTTGTTAATGGCCCCCTTAAGGTTGGAGAATACAAAAAAAGCCAACCAACTAATCTCCTACATGGGCACGCCAGACAAGGCCTTTTGCAAGCAAATTTCAAGGCCTAAACATTCCAATACCCAAACAGTATACACTGAGAGTAAAAAAACATTAGGAACACATGCTCTTTCCATGACATAGACTGGCCAGGTGAATCCAGCTGAAAGCTATGATCCCTTATTGATGCAACTTGTTTAATTCACTTCAATCAGTGTAGATGAAGAGGAGGAGACATTAACAAAGGACTTTTAAGCCTGGAGACAACTGAGACATGGATTGTGTATGTGTGCCATTCAGAGGGTGAATGGGCAAGACAAAATGGGCAAGACAAAATGATTAAGTGCCTTTGAACGAGGTATGGTAGTAGGTGCCAGGTGCACCAATTTGAGTGTGTCAAGAACTGCAACGCTGCTAGGTTTTTCACACTGGAGTCAACATGGGCCAGCATCCCTGTGAAACGCTTTCGACATCTTGTAGAGTCCATGGTGTTCTTAATGTTTGGTATACTTAGTGTATTATGCCCCTAATTTATGCAATTTTGGTGAGATCTATGATCATACTGTAGGTTTCATTACACTGATGACACTACCATACAAGTCAAAAGGCGTGTCAGGAAATGAATAATAGCTCAATCATTTCAATTATCTCCATTAGTTCTGTAGCATTATAATAACATGTCACAAAGCTGGAGAGGCTTATCTTTTGCGTATAAGTAGCCACCTGCACACACCAGTCACAATCATCGAATTGACAAGGGGCTCTTTGGTGGAATTTGTCGTCGTCGTCATCATTCCCTTTGAACATTCCGTGGGCCGTGGGGACTTAAAGGTCGTCAAGTGGGAGTGTATCAGTCTGAGTCAAGGGGTGCTAATGCAGGTGCTTGACTTTGATCTCGGCCATACTCAAGTCATTTTCTACTAGATTAATCGGGCACTTCAGGGTCACTCCTAATGCATCTAACGATGCTCTCGAGAAACCTCTTTAAGCCTGCCTACAAGGGTATTGCTAATTAAAGCCAAACAGCTTTATACTGGCAAAAAAAACAAGGTATGGGAAAGCCTAACTTTAGTTGAATTATTTCAAATGTGTTATACAAAAGTATTGAAGTTATTTGCGAGGCCACATGACATTCTTTGCTCATTCTGCAGATTTTTGTGGCTGTATAGAATGCATTGAGAACAAGTCTCTCAAACCAAAAGTTTACCACGAGTTTCAAACTCACCTTTCAAGGTTCACGTGTCCTATGACAAGACCTTGAGCCTAGAAATAGCCATTTGTGTAACGCATGCCTCAAAACTACCCACGTCCCGTGGAGACACCCCAACTTCTGCCGTAGTAAATTCTGTCTGCTTAATTGAAAAGCATGATGTAACCCGGGTTCCATTAAGGCCTGTTGGGACACAAGTTGTCCGTTCTTGTTAGTCCAAGAATGAGTAATCCCCACTTTCTGCAGCAAGCTCTTAGCCCCAGTCTTTTCAATTATTTATTTACCGTTTTCCTCTGGCCATTTATGGAGCACTGCCATTCTCAGATGGACATGAACTTGTATAAAGTCTGTTCTCTCAGACATGGACGAGCACTGAGACATGACCTGTAAAATATCACAGTGTTGTTATACTAAAATGGTTGAAGTTCAGGGAGAAAATTGGGAAGAGTTCTTACATTTGAGAGCATGGCTTGCCTTACATAAACAAAAGCACCCTGTTTTTTAACTAAACTTGTAGCACATGCTCTTTTAAAAATGTATCTGCCTGCTGAAACCTGCCTGGCCTGTTTCACACCTAAAAAAATGAATTGATGAATACTGCAGGAAAATAATGTGGTTCATGCACAGTTCACACCAGGTCATTAGGAACACCTGTTTGACCAAACTGACCCATTTGTTTCTGAATGTAAGGCACATGAAGGTTAATGAACCAATACGATATCTTACAGGCCGACCTTCTGTCTTGTTTTCCTGACCAGCAGGGAGGCTAACCTGGTCTCCGACACTCCCCTGGACTCCTGCTGGGACGGGCTTCTGGCCTGGGTCTGTGTCAATGCTCCCTATCCAGATATACAGTACCAGTCAAAAGTTTGGACACACCTTCTCATTCAAGGGTTTTTCTTTATTTGTACTATTTTCTACATTGTAGAATAATAGCAAAGACATCAAAACTATGAAATAACACATATGGAATCATGTAGTAACCAAAAAAGTGTTAAACAAATCAAATATGTTTTAGATTTTAGATTCTTGAAAGTAGCTACCCTTTGCCTTAATGACAGCTTTGCACACTTGGCATTCTCTCAACCAGATTCACCTGGAATGCATTTACAACAGTCATGAAGGAGTTCCCACATATGCTGAGCACTTGTTGGCTGCTTTTCATTCACTCTGTGGTCCAACTCATCCAAAACTATCTCAATTGGGTTGAGGTCGGGTGATTGTGAAGGCCAGGTCATCTGATGCAGCACTCCATCACTCTCCTTCCTGGTCAAATAGCCCTTACACAGCCTGGAGGTGTATTTGGGGTCATTGTCCTGTTTAAAAACAAATGATAGTCCCACTAAAATTTGGACTCATCAGACCAACGGACAGATTTCAACCGGTCTAATGTCCATTGCTCATGTTTTTTGGCCCAAGCAAGTCTCTTCTTATTATTGGTGTCCTTTAGTAGTGGTTTCTTTACAGCAATTTGACAATGAAGGCCTCATTCACAATCTCCTCTAAACAGTTAATGTTGAGATGTGTCTGTTACTTGAACTCTGTGAAGCAGTTATTTGGGCTGCAATTTCTGAGGCTGGTAGTGGTTTCTTTACAGCAATTTGACAATGAAGGCGTCATTCACAGTCTCCTCTGAACAGTTGACATTGAGATGTGTCTGTTACTTGAACTCTATGAAGCAGTTATTTGGGCTGCAATTTATGAGGCTGGTATCACAAACAAACTTATCCTCTGCAGCAGAGGTAACTCTGGGCCTTCCTTTCCTGTGGCGGTCCTCATGAGAACCATTTTCATCATAGCGCTTGATGGTTTTTGTGACTGCACTTGAAGAAACGTTCAAAGTTCTTGACATTTTTCAGATTGACTGACCATGTCTTAAAGTAATGGACTGTTGTTTCTCTTTGCTTATTTGAGCTGTTCTTGCCATAATATGGACTTGGTCTTTTACCAAATAGGGCTATCTTCTGTATACCACCTCTACCTTGTCACAACAAAACTGATTGTCTCAAACGCATTAAGAAGGAAAGAAATTCCACAAATGAACTTTTAACAAGCTGTTAATTGAAATGCATTCCAGGTGATTACCTCATGAAGCTGGTTGAGAGAATGCCAAGAGTGTGCAAAGCTGTCATCAAGGCAAAGGGTGGCTACTTTGAAGAAACTCAAATATAAAATATGTCTTCTTTTTTTGTATATTTTTATTTATTTTGCACTTTTTTGGTTACTACGCGATTCCATATTTGTAATGTCTTCACTATTATTTTACAATATAGAAAATAGGAAAATGAAGAAAAACCCTTGAATGAGTAGGTGTGTCTGAACTTTTGACTTGTACTGTATGTTGTGGAACAAAATGTACAAGTTAATGATTAGTGGATGTGATTGTATTCCTTATCTTAAGACTGGGGAGGGGTAAGGTAATAGTCTGATCTCTACTTTTCCTTGTTGGAGCTTCATGGGAATACAATGAAAGATCAACTGTTATTGTTTATCTCAATGCTACACTTATTCCGATTTTTTTACAGGATACCTGTAATACCCACACTTCATTAAACATACTGTACATAGACTGAGTGTACAAAACATTAAGGACACCTGCTCTTTCCATGACATAGACTGACCAGGGGAATTCAGGTGAACGCTATAATCCCATATTGATGTCATTTGTTAAATCCACTTCAATCAGTGTAGATAAAGGGGAGGAGACAAGTTAAAGAAGGATTTTTTAGCATTGAGACAATTGAGACATGGATTGTGTATGTGTGCCATTCAAAGGGTGAATGAGCAGGACAAAAGATTTAAGTGTCTTTGAACGGGGTATGGTATTAGGTGCCAGGCGCACCGGTTTTGTCAAGATCTGCAAAGCTGCTGGGTTTTTCACATTCAACAGTTTCCCGTGTGTATCAAGAATGGTCCACCACCGAAAGGACATCCAGCCAACTTCATACAACTGCATTGGAGTCAAAATGGGACAGCATCCCCGTGGAACGCTTTCGACACCTTGTAGAGTCCATGCCCCAACGAATTGAGGCTGTTCTGAGGGCAACTCAATATTAGGTGTCCTTAATGTTTTGTACACTCAGTATATGTCACACAAATACATGATGCTATACACCTAAATACAGTTAAAATACAGTTCTTCAAAGTAGAACGTACAATACATAGCCCAAATGATTCTGAGCAGGTTAGACGTACAATAATAGACACGTTAAAACATGAGAATTAAATGAATGAAAGTCCTCATGGCATTAAAGCATGAAATCCTCAAAAGGGCTTCATCACAGACAGGAAAGCATCTTTAGGAAAGAAACACCAGTACTACGCTGTTTATGTATTCCTAGCCACATCTTCTTTATTTACAAATGTTTATTGTGCTCAGAAGGAGAGATTGGAGGTTGATGGACTGTTAAAACCAGAGCTCCCTAGCGTACGCCTTCCGGATGATGAAGAAAAAAATGAAGAGACTCGCATCTCTGATTTGTGTTTGGCAAATAGCTCTGAGCTTTTTTGAAGTAGCTTTTCTTTTTCTTTGCTCCTCCTCTGAATATTACTAATCATAACAGAAAAAGTGCTGATGGCAGATAAGATGACGAATAAGAATTTTTTACCCCACGCTAAACAAATGAGGTTCCGTTTTCTAAGGAAAATTGATTCATCGCTCAGGGTAACAGACAGCAAATGGAATATGCTAAGTGAAAACCTAAACAGAGGCATAGGCAGCGAGGGGGGAGGAGAGAGAGAGAGAGAGATGTAGAGACACCCAGACAGAAAGAAAGAGGTGGATATAAAAGGATGAAAAGACAAACTCATGTAAAAATAGGAGGAAGGAGTCACAGGAGGACATTCTGACAAGAGAGAGGTAGACAAACAAAAGTGGTAGAGGGAGGCAGCGTCTACCTATTATTTTCTATAAACCCCTCCCTTTTCAGCTTTCCCTCCCTCCCTCCACCCTCCATGCTCCCTCTAGGTGATCTCCACCACTCAAAGGTAGTACATCTGTCTGAGCTGAAGTGCAGTCTGCAAAGCTGGGTGAGCATTTGAGTCAAAACAGAGATTTGTGCCTGCCTGCCTGGCCAGGCCTGTGGAGAGAAGGACCCAGTGTCCGTCCTTTTCATCTTTCAGCCCAACTGACCCCCGGGGCATCTGACAAACACACTCTCCCGACCTCTCTACCTACCCCCCTCTCTCCCTCGCTCTGCTCTCTGTGCTTAAGTGTAAATAGAGGGATATCATGGCCAATTTGTCATGTTTATGAATGTCGCAGCTCTGAGAATATGCACAGGCCCCTTGCCAGCAGTGCAGTGGCATCACACACAGGTAACTGCCAAAATAATGGAAACACTTAAGTAAATGGGGGATACATAGTATATTGATAGCAGGTGCTTCCACACAGGTGTGGTTCCTTAGTTAATTAATCAATTAACATCCCATCATGATTAGGGTCATGTATAACAATGCTGAGCAGGTCATTATTTTGGCCATTATTTGGCTACCATGGATATGACCCCTTTGGATGACAATGCTCAGAGTTGTCATTGTCATCCACAAGTGGTCACTGAATGGTTTGATGAGCATGAAAATGATGTAAACCATATGCCATGGCCACCTCAGTCACCAGATCTCAACCCAATTGAACACTTATGGGACATTCTGGAGCGGTGCCTGAGATAGCATTTTCCACCACCATCAAAAAAAACACAAATGATGGAATTTCTTGTGGAAGATTGGTGTCACATTCCTCCGATATAGTTCCAGACACTTGTAGAATCTATGCCAAGGTGCATTTAAGCTGTTCTGGCTCATCGTGGCCCAATGCCCTATTAAGACACTGTAAGTTGTTTCCATTATTTTGGCAGTTACCTGTTCATCTCTGTTGCACTCAGGTCAGCTGATGTAATCTACTAGCTACTGGCCATGACAGATTGGTGACTGGGCTACAGGGACTGCAGGCATGGAGGAACAGTGTGTGGGGTTAGTTTAGAGGGGCTGGCTTATGGAATCCCATCACTTCCCTATCTGTCATTTTACAGTGAAAGGGATTTTTGGCTTGGCAGGAGCAGTGTTCAGTTCGGTACAGTGTGATTTCTGCGAGAGACCGTTTGTCCTCGTAATGAACCTCTCATATTAAAAGAGCAAGCGTTTTGTGTAAATTTATGTGGGGAAAAAAGTTTTCAAAAGATAAAATAAAAATCAAATACATTTTTATTAGTCACTTGCGCCGAATACAACAGGTGTAGACTTTACCCAGAAATGCTTACTTACGAGCCCTTTCACAACAATGCGGAGTTAAAAAGTAAGAAAATATTAGAAAAATAAAAAAGTAAATAGTAACACAATAAAACTACAATAATGAGGCAATGTACAAGGAGTCCTGGTACTGAGTTAATGTACGAGGTAGTTGAGGTAAAAGAGGAATAATGTGCATAATGTAGATAGGGGTAAAAGTGACTACGCAATCAGGATAGATCATAAACAGATTAGCAGCAGCGTATGTGAAGAGTGTGAACGTGTGTTTATGTGTGTGTGGCGTCAATATGCATGTTTAGTGTGTGAGTGTGTTTGTATATGTGTGTTGGAGTGTCAGTGTAGTATGTATGAGTGTGGGGGTAGAGTCCAGTGAGTGTGCATAGAGCCAGTGCAAGAATGTCAATGCAAAAAAACAAAGGGGGTCAATGCAAATAGTTCAGCAGTCTTATGGCTTTGGGGTAGAAGCTGTTCAGGAGCCTTTTGGTCCCAGACTTGGCGCTCCGGTACCGCTTGCCGTGCGGTAGCAGAGAGAAGAGTCTATGACTTGGATGGCTGACACCACCTTGTATAGAGTTTCTGGATGGCAGGGAGCTCGGCCCTTAGTGATGTACTGGGTCGTACGCATTACCCTCTGTAGCTCCTTGCGGTCGGATGCCAAGCAGTTGCCATACCAAGCATTGATGCAGTCAGTCAGGATGCTCTCAATAGTGTAGCTGTTGAACTTTTTTGAGTGTCTGAGGGCCCATTCCATTGATGTGAGCCATGACCAGCCTTTCAAAGTGTTTTATGACTACAGATGTGAGTGCTACAGTGCTATAGTCATTCAGTCAGGTTACCTTGGCATTCTTGGCACTGGGGCTATTGTGGTCTGCTTGAAACATGTAGATATTACAGACTGGGTCAGGGAGAGGTTGAAAATATCAGTGAAGACACTCGCCAGCTGGTCAGCACATGCTCTTAGTACGCATCCTGGTAATCCATCTGGCCCTGCGGCCTTGTGAATGTTAACCTGTTTAAAAGGTCTTATTCACATCGGCTACGGAGAGCGTTATCACACTGTAATCCGGAACGGCTGGTGCTCTCATGCATGGTTCAGTGTTGCTTGCCTCGAAGCTAGCATAGAAGGTATTTAGGTAGTCTGATAGGTTTGTACCACCGGACAGCTCGCGGCTGGGTTTCCCTTTGTAATCCATAATAGTTTGCAGTAAATGTTATTAGTAGATGTTATTGTTAGCTAATCGGTTTTAAACTTCCTTTCTATAGATAGACTCCTGGACTTTTAAATGCAAGTTTTTCAGTGTCATCCTGAATGAAGAATGACTGGGAGTGTTCTGTGAGTGAGGTTTGGAAAATAGAAAATAAAGCAGCCAATGATTAATTGATTCACTCTGCAACAGAGTCCCCATAATCTTACGCATTAGCCGAGTGTGTTTTAAAAGCAAATAAGAAGCATTCAATGAATTATGGAATCTCAAAGGGGATTTATAAGGAAACAATCAGTGGAGAAAGCGAGTGGGGAGAGGATGCTATTTTTCACTGAAACAGAATGGCTGAGGTTAGAGAGCTTTCTCCTCCCCCACCCTCTAACTTCTCTCTCTCTTCCCTACTCTCTCTCTCTCTCTCCCTCTCTCTCTGACCTTCCCTTCCTCTCTCTCTGTCTCACTTTCCACCTTTTTTTCACCCTCCCTCCCACACTCCCTCACTCCCTCTCCCTCCCTTACTCTCCATGCTAAAGAAATTCCCATGCACATTTGTAATGGGATACCTAGCCTCTTGTCAAAGCTGATACATTATGTTAATGAGCAGACCGGACACAATTTCACAACTCATCCTGTTCAACCCCACAGGCGATGGAAGGTGAAAAACACAGCAGAAGTTGAAAATGCACTCAGTCCCAGCGATTTTCACAAATGTAACTTTGTGGCCTGTAAATTAGCTGCATCATTTTTAAGAGGAACATTTGTTATGCAGGGTACAGTTGATGCCATTCTCTGTTTGGGAGGCATGGTAGAAATACCACAGTCCCTTACTACTGCACTTGGAAATAGGCAAAATAATCAATTTTTATCCTACTGTATAATTGGTTTAATTGCCTTTACTGTCTGCTTGTAGGACCTTGAATACACTCACCAGTTACAACTATATCACCCGTAACTCAGTTACATACTGCGTACATAGTATCAGTGCTTCCCAAACATTACTTTATAGGGTCCCAATGTCTGCTAATTTGTCTAAATGCTGTCTATTACTCAACACATGGTGCGATTACACGACTATCAACACCAACTGTACTTGGCTCACTGTACCAAATACCTGATACTGTTTACCCAGGGTCACCCAATCCCAGATGTTTACACAGCCGAGGTAACTGGGCCAGGGGCTTTCACTGCAAAGTTCAACTATTCATTTGCTTTCCAAATCCCCAGAGGATTACGGAGCACCGACAATTCCCGCATGCATTTGTGAATGTCAATTGTCGGGAAGATTTTATTTATCCCCCCTTTCTTTTTTGCTTTAAAGCCACTAGTGTATTATTTTCACCGATCAGATGTCAAATGCAGATAACTCCCACAATGTAACATCAATGACTCAATGAGTTTTGAACCCCCCCCCAAAAAAAGACTGGAGCCCAAAAAACCCTGCTGTGTTTTAAGGCAGTCTGTGTTCTCTGAGCTTTGAACTGGTCTACCAAGTACAAGCCTGAATTATATATTTGGGAAATCCCCCATGCATGCTGTGCCTCGTTTACTAAGTGCTGGTTATGAGGATTGCGTCTGCCATGATTGTATTAGTACTTTGACGGTTATCTAATCTAATGCCTTTTGATGTAAGGAAGCTTATTGGGGGATGTTGCTAGTCATGAAGTCGAGTGATGTGGAGTGAAGCATATCATCTGATATTGTATAGGATGGATTTAAATTCCTAAATGTAATGCCCTAATAAGATGAATATGATGCTGCAATACACCAATGTAATTCATTCAGTCACATGATCTATCTGACATATCTCGATGTAAACATCAAATACTATTTTGGGAACTTGTATTGTACTGTATTTGGTGTGTGCTGTCTTGGATTATATTAAGTGCTCCATCCCAACCTTGAGAACCTTGCAATCGGTGGCAGTTTTGACATGTGTTTCTCTGCATGGTTTGCTACACCAGCCCCTCCGTGAGATACTTGACTCCATTGATGGTCAAAGATCATCACTTTTCACTTGCATCTGACGTATTCCAAGTATTCTGTCTGAGGTGACATTGAGATGTTTATAATCTGACAGGGAATCCAACAGAATCCCACAATCGAGGCGGATCAAGTTCCAGTGTGATGGGCATACATGTTATTACAATTTTCTCAGACACTGAGTCTTAAACAAGCCCTTTGTGGACAGCACTGTGTATTAAAGGGATATGTTGTGTTTGAGTAGCTTGCGCTGATGTGCTATCGGTAAAGAGAAGTCGATTGACAATATCAGTATCGCAAAACTCCTAGTGGCCAATAACCATTCACGCCAAAGAACTCAAGCCTCTCTCTCTCTTACACACACACACACACACACACACACACACACACACACACACACACACACACACACACATACAACCATTATCCTAGTCCATATCGAGACCACACCGTCAGCACACCTTTTATCGGTTGTGATGCGTCAAAAATTGTGCAATTCCTGCTTCACATTAACTATTATCTGTTTAACACAAATAAACACAAAAATGTGACCATACATTTTGGGTGTGTCACAAAAGCATAATTTAGGTGATAGCTTTCCTGTTTTAGACAGTGACAGAGACAGAAGGCCTGTGAAACCAAGATGTCAGCAGTAGGAAATTGTTATCACTGTTTTATATTGTGTCAATTCTAGACCCTTCATTCTCTGCTTCCTCCACTTGTTCTGCTTGAAACATGAATAATACATCAATTTTGAAATCAATTTATTTCATTATAAGATATAAATTGTATTAAAGCAGATTTCCTTTGGCCAAAATAACCCGGGAAGGGTATGTTTATAAGGAAATCTAATTTCCAAGACCTCTCTTAGCCTGTCGCCCTATTTCCTGTTTCAAAGAAGCTAATTTAAATCACAGTCAAACATGGACAAACTATTTTCAAGCAATACAAAGCAATTTTTGCTAACCCTTGACCCTTTTCCTAACCTTAATCTCAGTCTCCTGACCTGCTAGGTTAATTCTCCTAACCTGCTACGAAAAAGCCACTTCGGTATCGAAGTGGAGTGAGAAGAGTGTTTCCTCAGTCAAACATCTGTGCATGCACAATAATTCAGTAATATGTGAGTGATATCACAATGCACTTTCAGGGTCCAAAAATTCATACAGGGACAAGTTTCACCTCCTGTAAAGGGATATGGATAAAATGATGGATGGATATGTGGAGAAATACAGCTCTATTCTGTCTATCAAAAGGCTCTCTTTGAGGTGGAACTGTCACAATTTGGAATATCCCAACCCAGCTGTACATTGCTGATAAAGCAAAGGTGGGTAGATTTAGAGGCCTGTCATTGTTGATGTGCTCGACTGTAAAATATCACATTTTGACCGCGTTGAGGACTGCGCCTTGTAAGTAGAGCGTGGGGGAAGACAACAACGGGACTGTGAAAGATGTAGGGGAAAACAGGGAATGAGAGATAGAGAAAAAGGAGAGCAAATGGCGTCATACGATTAACACAAAGAGGAATTAGTGTGTGCCTTTGTTCATGAAGAACTCTTACGTTTGGTCGAGTAATTTTGCTTGAGAGAAAACAAAAGCATAATTAACAGTTCCGCCTCAAATGCCAAAAACAACATAATTGAATACATCAGTTGAACTGGTGCAGAGAGAGGAACATTTTGTTGAAGAGGATTCAGGTTTGCCATTTAGTTGATGGACTAACACATTTGTATTGAACTTTATGGGAAAATGTAAACAGTTTGTCAGATTAGGGTGAATGATGCCGTCATTGTACAATAAGCTGTCCTATTCAATTCCACACAACATTGCTTATTTTTCTTCAAAAGTATGTCTCAACCATTAAGCACCTTCAAGTAACATACTGTAGTCCATGGCCAAACAAAATAAACAATGTTTTTCCATCACAAAAGAATACCAAATCCTGGGCATGCTACACTGCTACGTAAACATCTGGGTCACGTGCTGTATTGAAACAGAGGGGCTGGCACAGATTAACTCTATAACGTTAGTGTTGCACAGTCCGTCCTCTTTGTCAAAAGGAATTTACCCACACGTCCCACACTGTTGGACATCTGCCAGTGTCCTGGGATTATGGTCAAGTCCTGAGTGCGTCATGGCGCCAGTCATCCTTAGATGGCCTTTTCTGGCAGATTTTTCCGGCCTGCAGATTTCACCCCTTCATCTATGTCCTGAGAGATGATTTATTACATGATTTATCCCACGCTCCGGCACCATTTTTCATACGCTAAGACCATTTCCATTTAGTCCTCTCCCGAGGTCACTGCACTCTGTCTTTCATTCTCTCGTTCCCTCTCTCTCTCTGTTCTGTGTGCGCTGCATGCCTGCACTTGTAGGTCACTATTGTCCAAGTCCATAAAGCAACCAATACTTAGTTAGAACCCATTTACAATGAATGCCCAATCAGCAAGACAGGCCCAACTCAATTGTCATTGGAGCAGTGTTACAGAAGCAAAAGAGACAGTTGGTTAACATTACTAACCTGGGGAAATTCTTCATCTTCCAGGCTGTTGTTTCATTTGTTTGACGCTTTGATAGCAAATACATTTCTAATCAGGGTGACTTAACTGCACATTACACACTATACTGCGAGAAGAAACGGCTGTGGTTGACGCTGCTGTGGCATTTAAGGGGGAAAGCGAATAGTTTACTGTCACATTTAAAAGGAAATGGAAAATGTTTTGTGGGCTTTTTGTGCTGGCTGAAAAACCTTATCTCGTGAACACTGAGAAGAAGACTAAGAGCGCATCCTAAGCTGGGCATGCTGGACAACAAAGCTAAAAGGAGTGAGAAATTTTAAACGGATGGGTGTCATACTTGAAGAGTTCCCCCACCGACATTCCAGCATTCCGATAATCCGCCATTTTCAGGCAGGAGGGATTCCCAAACCACAATGCGTCTCAGCACGCTCTTTCTCCTGCGTGGCGCCACAGCAACTGACCTGTGACAGCCTCTTTAAGTAGATTGTATCCGCTCAAAAACGTCCAACAAATATATCTTATTATGGCCTGCAGGGATTTTCCCAGAAGAATAACCTCAAGCCTCGGGTGAAAAGTTTAGTTCCGCCTGGAGGGAAAAAAGACCTGACTGGATCCAATCCCCATGTGGCTGGCACGAAATTAAAGCCGGAATGTGACCGGAAAGGTTTATGTCTTTATGGATTCATTTTTTGGGGGGAGAGTACACCGCACCGCACCAAAGACTTATTTCCTTTCCTCACATTCCTTTGTACTTATTAGGTCATTTTGGAGTTGAATGCAATGTGATTTATGGAAACCTATGCCCTACCATCGCTGTATTAGAAGTGTTGACAGACAGATTTACAAAATATTCCACAACCCAATATTCTAGTCAGGATCATGTGAGGGTGACAAAGAATGTCACACAGGAAGTGCACACTTCCTGACTTCCTCTCCCCAGGTCAAGTCTTTGGAGTGTCAACAGGAAGCTGTCTGTCAAAGAAGTGGTTTATAATCGTTCTGTAAATCTTCTGTCAACGTTGAGCAAATATCAAGTGGCAGAACTAGACATTCAGCCCCTTGGTTCAGCTGCACTGTCACCTCGCTGTGCTAATGAATCGCTTCCCGTCGAGATAACCACATTAGGCCCTCAACGTTCTGTAAACAGGGTTCCCCCTCCTCTCTCCCTCTATACACCATTACGCAAACTGGGCTAAGTTGGTCGGGTAAACAGTAACTAATCACATCCCAAATGTTAGTCTGGTCTGTCGAGACTCAATTAGCCAGATTTAATTAGCGGTCCTCCCAAGGAGAATATTACTTATGTTTGTCTGTTGTAATTACATGACTGTGCAAAGGGGGTGTCATGCCAGGGTGTTTTCTGAGAGTTCTTTGGGGTTAGGGGAGAGGGGTTTGGTGGTGGCAGTTGAGACATTTACAGGGCTGGTTAGTGTTACCAAATGAGTGTTTTTTTGTACATACTTGTATGGCTACCCTTGTCATTGTGGAGGAGCATGTTGTTAGGGAGACACTGCCGAGACATAAGAGTGAACGATAGACATCATTTGCTAATAGCCTGAGCTTATGTCCAATGACCTCATGTATTTTGTGAAAATATGCTCACTGAGGTACTATTTGAGCCAATGTCTTTTTTTTCCTACCCTCGCATACTTGGCACCAGGTTCCTATAGTGCCTGATGGCCTGACTGGTTAATGTGTGCAAATTGTCATTGGGAGTCCTTTTATATCAAGCACCAGTGCTCAGCAGTTCTTTCGAAGGTGACTTCAGCATTACTCCCCTCCATCTCATTTAGTGTGTAGATCCATTGTTGAATACAGTATGGTCTTGAGCAAAGTTATAAAACTTCCCTTGTCTGAAACTGTCCTTGAGCTTTCAGTTTTTTTTTCTTCCAGTGACGTGAAAAAGAAACCGCACAGAGGCCCCTTTATGCTGCATTTCACGTTTTACTTCAATCCACAGAGAATGGTGATGTCATGCATGCTGTACTCAGACACACAGAGAACCCACTCACAGACATTAACACATACAAGTGTAAAGCACATCAGCGAGAACCACTTCCTCCCGATTCAGCCCATACCTGGCGAACTCGGGACCTCTGCCTTGCTAGCACACGTGACCACCCTCCTGAAGCGTCTTACCAGTCGGCGCCATGCAAAAAGCTAGCTAATCGCTGGCGGAAATGGGGACGCCTCAGGCTGAATAGTATGTTTTACACATCCCCATGTGCTACACACGCGTGCACACACACAAACACAAATTAAAACTTAGCCAATTTCCAATTCTATCACAGGAAACAGCCAATAGTTTCCTGAGTGGTAATGAATTAGCCCGGGTTGATCATTTATGTAACCGCAAGTCGAAAACCCTACCCAAGCCCTGACTATTAGCGGAACTGCAAACATAGCACATGGTCAAATTGCTATCCGCTCGTTTTGTCAACAACTCCACAGTTTTTCAAAAAGGCATACAACAAACATCAGGTCTGCCACATAAATTAACTAGCGATTTACTCTTGTTTAATTTGGTTCTCTCGGCCTCCTGAAGAAAATGCTGCCGCAGCTTCGGACGATTTGAGTTGTTAATCACACCAGAAGGGGAGGAAAGGTGTTTAATTTCCTCCTTTATTTATTAGCGCAATGCTAATTTATTCTGTGAGGTAAACGAATGTACTGGGAGTGGCAGAGGAAGGCAAAAAGGGACTGTGGGAAGATATTTTTATATTACCTAGGGTAGTTTTAGAGTTATGGTCGGGCAGTGTCTGCAGATACCTCACAGCTGATGTCATGACTTCTTAGCTGTTCTGGAGGAGCACAACTGCACAAAAGGACTGTAAATCATATTGTGAGGTCCGCAGGAATGTGTTCAAAAGGCCAGAAAATGTTTTGTTACCAGATCATTGTTTTCAGACCGACCAATACAGCAGTCTCAGCTGCACTTATGTTATTGGAGTTGAACCAAAGGGAAATGACAGGGATGCCAAGGAATCCTTGAACATTACCTAACTTAAAACTGTGCAACATGTAGTGGATACTGTAACATTGTAGTCTACAAGACAGCATCGTAAGCAACAAATTGAACAGGCAATACAGCGGTTTGTCTGACATGAAAGAAAAATGCTATGACATACCTTAGATCTCTCAAACTTAGTTGATATGGTGTCAAACAATATAATTCTGACACAGACCTTACAGTGGATATATTTAAACATGTAGACTATGGAGCAGACTTTTCAAGGCTATTGCTTTTGCCCAGCACGAGAGCAACTTTGATCGCTCAGAGAAAGGCTAAATTCTGATCTCCTGAGCACCTTTTTGTCCTTCAACTATACATTGTACTTTTCTACGGAGTTTGTTTTTTAGGCTGCACGGATTGTCACATCCGATTATGATATTCAACATGCGTCCATATTCCGAGGCGTGTTCCAGGCTATTGTGTTCCAGCAGGTAGCTTTTGATTCGCTTTAGAAATCAACTGATTTCTCCGTTCGACCTTGCAACGGGCTGTGGGAGGCTCAGGAGTGGGAGCTACCTCGCACAATTAATTCCTCCTCCTCCTCCTCCTCCTCCTCTCCCTCCTTTCAAACGAAACACCTCTGCAAACCCATTCTCTTTCATTAGGCTATTTCTTTAATGGCACTTTAACACAGAGGTTCTTTTTATGAAAGAAATGTACCATCCTTTTCTTTTTTTCCTGTCTTTTTTTTTTCTTTTTACTTGGAATCTAAAACCGTTTCCTGTTTCTTTTATGCAGTGTGGGCAACGGCTGTAACCAGTAGATTTATTGTCACATTTGATGTATTAATCCGCAAAGCTAAGCTTTTAAGGCGTTCTCCTTGCCCAGCATTCTTATCTGTATGCCCCTAAGTCATGAGAGGTGGAATTTTTCTAAATCGTTTTTAAGTAATACATCTTTGTGAGAGAAATGTTAATGTTAGGCTCTCTAAATAGGTTATTTTTCTCATAACTTATTCTCATAATTGTTGTTAACAACTAAAAGTAAGTCAATAATAACCAGACTCCTGATCATTTCGTTGTACAGATTTTAGACTATCAGTATTGCATTTGATGGGCCTGCATGAGTATCCAACATTCACATTTTAAAGCCTTATCAGATACCAAATCCCTGCCTTTAGCTATGGATAATTACCATGCAATGAGAGAGTATGTTTTGTGGTGACTTATTTTTATATAATAGCCTCCATACTATACAGACTCCATACTATACAGACTCCATACTATACAGACTCCATACTATACAGACCCCATACTATACAGACTCCATACTATACAGACTCCATACTATACAGACTCCATACTATACAGACTCCATACTATACAGCCTCCATACTATACAGACTCCATACTATACAGCCGCCATACTATACAGACTCCATACTATACAGCCTCCATACTATACAGACTCCATACTATACAGCCTCCATACTATACAGACTCCATACTATACAGCCGCCATACTATACAGACTCCATACTATACAGCCTCCATACTATACAGACTCCATACTATACAGCCTCCATACTATACAGACTCCATACTATACAGACTCCATACTAAACAACAGTGGAAGTTTTGTATTTCTTCTAAGCACACGCTGTGGCTCTTTCTCGTGTCCTTCTCCCTCTCTCTGTCACTAGTTGCCTCAGTTACTACTCTCCATTTGCTTGCAGCGTGATTGATTTGTAACTCAAGATGTTAATAGAGTGCATGTAGCCTGTAGTGTCTCCCCAACAGGTAGCTCAATATGCCGCAATGGAGCTAAAATTAGTAGCGCGCTAAGCTGGGGTATTTATCGACTAATGAGGAACACATTCAAGGTTGTGTGAGAGTGAGGGTCTTAGTGCAGGACGAGGAAACATGACGCCAGCAAACTTTTAATAGGACCAACCCCCAGGGCATACCTCATTTCCTTAATGGCCAATGATCAAGAAGAAGATACTTAGGATGCTTACATCAGACGTAACACCTTGGATTGAGAATTTATGCTAAACTGCGTGTTTGTGACATGTATTGCTAATGACACTTGAAATAGTGTTGTCATAAGATTCCTTACCCCTTTCCTTATTTGCAATTACTATGAATCACAGTGACTTGAAAATGCGTTTCAGCCACCCCAAAGACACTCTCCAAGTTGATTTTCTAGCAGTTGACAGTCAAACCTATGTGATTATCAATAGAATGTCATTCTATTTCTGTGCTTATGCCCTCATAAATAGCATCCAATCGTTAAAGTAAACCTTGGTTCAGGTTGGGACACTAACTTGAAGAGGGGAAGTTTAGAAGCTCAAAACGAAGTTCCTCATTTGTAATGAAGTCCAATTCTTGAAAAGGATTTACCCACCAAGGTATCCTCTCCTGCCAGATACCCGAAAGCATCATTGGAAGGCAGCCCTGGCTATCGTCGGCTGCACAGATACAGCAGCTGCTCAAAGCTGTTTCCAGCCTGAAGTGTGTCTCATGAAACTTTAATGAAGAGAGCGACTCGAAATAGGTGGCGTTTGAGAGAAGGGAGGGAAAGACGCTAATTAGGCATATCACAACAGGGAGAGCGAAGCTTTAAGGTGTGCTTTATCCTCATTGGTATGCCAACCATGTTCCATATTAGCACTTTAGCATTAGCGGCTACCTGAACAAAGCTAAAGCAATAGACATTTTGGATGGGATATGTTACCCAGTGCTCTCTGTAAGTCTTCTCTCACTGTGAAAGGAAGTCAGCTTCCTGCTAAGAGCTTCAAGGGGCCAGACAAGCTGATGTAGGCCTTTGATTGTCTTTGTTTGGTTAAAATGATTTTTTTTTTGCACAGGAGCTGGAGCTGCGGGAGTTATCTTGTCTCGCATCTCAGAGAACAGGAAGGGGAGCAGCCCCCCCTTTCTAATAGCAGCACTTTGTGGTGGATACAGGGAAGAGACAAGCTTACGCAATGTGGCAGAGACACATGCACACCCTCCTGTCACACCATCCAATATGCACTTGTAAAGATGCTCGATACAGTACAAATAGTCAAAACACACCCCATTGTCAAGTGTCAGCTGTCTAAAAAAGCTGTTAAGTTTTGTGTCACATTTTGTGAATACAGAGCCTTGCTGAATATTGTGAGACTAGTGGTTATCTAAATGTTTCAATCTCCATGTTCATATTATTTTTATTTTCTGTCCATGTCAATTTAATAGCCTGGTAAATAAAGGGAAGGTTTCAGCAAAGTATATCTCAGATGGAAGCAGAAAATAGTAGTCACTGAATAACTGTTTATAACTTCACAATAGTATGAACACAATGCACACATCCCTCTATATGCCACTTTGCCTTGCTCTCTCTCTCTCTCTCTCTCTCTCTCTCTCTCTCTCTCTGTCTCTGTCTCTGTCTCTGTCTCTCTCTCTGACTCACACACATTACTGTTGATTCTAATTCTCCACACTCACACACACAAACTCTCATTCTTACCTCTCTCTCTCTCTCCTATTGGTGTAATTATTTCTGCCATCTTCCTTTGGCTCTCTCTTCTCTCACTCCTCTCACTTGCACTCAATGAGCTCACAGCTATGGTTCTCTTGGTTTTCACAGAGGACCAACTGCCCCCTGGTTTCCCCACCATTGACATGGGCCCCCAGTTGAAAGTGGTAGAGCGAACTCGCACGGCCACCATGCTCTGTGCCGCCAGCGGCAACCCTGACCCAGACATCTCCTGGTTCAAAGATTTCCTGCCCGTCAACACCACCAACAACAATGGACGTATCAAGCAGCTCAGATCAGGTAGGGTGTCACTTCCGCCACCAGAACTAAACCGGGAGTACCCTTTCATATTTGTACCCTAATCCCTTCTGTTTCTGTTCTCTCATTTTCCTTCTCCTCTTCTTCTTTGGCTTTGATTTTGTAGGTAATGGCATTGTTTCTACTGCTTCTTCTTCCTTCTCTACTGTGTGTGTGTGTATCCTGGTGTGTGTCGTCTGTTCCTCCCATCCCTGTCTCTGGTGTTGTCATGGCTCCGTCGGTTGTCTCTGTGTGTTTTGCCGCTTCAGTCTGACTTCCACATTGCTCACTGCTGTGACTGTTCTTCTGACGAGTTAATTTTCTTTTGGTTAAGTTTAGTTGATTCCCTTTGACTGCCTCGTTGCAGTGTTTGACGGATCCATTCTCTTTTGTTTTTTTATCTCTTGTTTTCTCTAAAACGATGAATATTCAACATTGGGCTTCATTCAGAACTTGCAAAGGAGCACCCGTGGTTTTTAGTAATTTTGTTGTTTTTTTAAAGGCTCCAAGAGACAATTGCAGAACGGAGTGAATAGGAAGACATTTAGGCAATTTCATTTTCTAATTCTTTGTTGTTTTTTTGTTGATATTTAAACTAACAGTTGTATTAAAACAGAAAATAAAAACTTCAGTCGAGGCACCTATTCCTTCCGGAATGTTTTCCGGCCTTAAGTAGCCACAGTAGTGTGTGAGGCTTGTGTCTAGCTTTCCCAGTCCCTTATTGACTCTCTCTGGATCTACTCCCTGCTTTTCCACGTAGACTCCAGATTTTTATTATCTTTGCCTGTGGCTTATTCCCAATACTTCCTCATCCCATTCCTCTGAATATTCCAAGTTTCCTTTTAATGCGGTAAAGCATTAGAAATTCAGAATCCATCGGATATATGCTAGCGTTACTTAACTTGTAGTTTGGCTAGCAATATTTACTATTAGCATTCCTATTTGAGATTTTGCACTACTTCTCGTACAATTAGTCTTCTATGTTTGACCACCTGCCTTTTCAGATTTCACAGCTGTCCTTTGTTAAAATGTCTTGTTAACCCTCCTTTACCTTATTGTTAACAGAATCTGTGTAAATTAACCCTCTTTTTTTTAATGTGCGACTTTGATTTTCCTGTGACGTAGAGTTGATAAAGTTTTAACTCTGACAAAAAAAACTAATGTAACTTAACCTAAGGAATATAATAATATTTTTATGCTGTCTTTCTTCTCTCCGTATTTAAATCTACAGAATCCTTTGGTAAGTGCTTAGTTCTGAAGCACACTTCACTCCCAACTAATTTTTCTTCATGTTATAACTATTAATAAAATGCATGGCATGCATTTTACTAACAGTTAGTGTAGACACTAAGATAACGCTAGTGACACACATACTTTCCCCCTCACAAAGCTTTCCTATAAGCAATACAGGCACCTTTTCCAGAGCACACACATTTCACCCAGCTTTAGCCCTGTAGATGCCATATCCCCCACCTTAGTAATAAAACCTACCTATCTACCCTCACTGTATGGTCAATCACTCACTCACCTACTCACAAGCTCTCTCTCTCTCACTGTCTCACTCTCTCACTCACTCACTCACTCAATACTGTATAGCCAACCACCACTACAGAGATTTAAGCAGATGTTTTGCGATTACTAGGAGGTCAAGCTAAAGGGTTCCAGGTCTCTTAAACGAGTCTCTTCCCTCTCATATCCAAACTCCTCCAAGCCTTCCCTTCAGTAGATGGTCTTCAGAATCCATGCCACTTCCAAAATGGCACCTCCCCTGTGGCACACCACTGTACAACGTTCTCTGACCTTCTCTGACCTATGATACCTTCCTAAGATGAATCCTGTCTTTTTTTTGCAAATAGAGTACAGAGTTCTCTCTCTTTCTAGCTCTCTCTCTCTTTCTCATTTCTCTTTCCTCTAGTCCGCTTTATTTACGTACTCTGTTTAAGTCTAATTTGATTCTTCTTCCAAAGCCCCCAGCCTGTATCTTCTCCTACTAATGATTCTTCTTTCTAATCTTATTTGCATTCATATTATCCACCCAGGTGGTACACCAATAAGAGGTAAGAGTGCTGAACTGATGTTCACAGAATGAACAAAACAAATTCATTCTTGCTGTCGTCCCATCCATCCGCCCGTCCGCCTTCATTTTTGTCCTGTTTCCCGACTCCAAATCCCATTTCGTTCCCATTATCGACCTTCCTTCTTATTTGTCCTGTTCTGTTGACTCCATCCAATCTCCATTTTTTGTCTATGCTTTATTTCCTCCTTTGAATTTTGATTTGAAGAGCCTTTTTCAAAAAACTCAGTTGTGATATGCTTGCTCCGGCTCAAAGAAGCATATCCAATGACAACTTTTTTTTCAAACTCTAATTGTTCTTTCATTTTTTTGTTTTCTTTTTGGCCATAGCGACTCATGTGTCCCTCTTTTTGTCCAACTAAAACAACCAAACATTTTTCCCCCTTAGCTGCTCTTGTTCAGCACTAAAATTATGCACAGATGCTGTGGAATCACGCAGGCATGCTGAAGACAACATTTCCTTTACTCTGCTTTTTTCTCCCAAAGAATTCTTTCTATCTTTGCAAGCCTATTTTTTTATTTATTCTATTTGCTTTCCTCTCCTGTACCTTGTGTAAAAAAAAGCCCAAACAACTACTTTTTTGATAAAGTTTCTCCGGGTGCTTTTTTCCTCTTTCACCTATTTTTCTTACTTTTCTTGGGTTTGAAGGCTATTTTACTTTTTGACGTTTTTTTATTCTTCAGGGTTTGGGGGAAGGCAAACAGTTGAGTCTGGCGAGGACCTGGCGGGTCCATTTTTGCCGTTTGGGAATTGGAGAGTGATTGATGCATAAGCCATTTTTCCCCTGGTCATGTGACACCACACTGCGGATCCCATTGGTGGATTTTTATGGGTGTCTTTTGTAGTTTTCACAAGCTAACGCAGTGGTTGGTTGCCTTCTTGTCGGATCAAGGCCACCATTTTGAATTTTGTCTTCTAATACAATTGCATTTTATTTTTCAGCTAAGGGTTGTCAAAAGGTTGTAAGTTGTGCCGGCATACATTTCTTGCTCTTTGGACAAGATCTGCATGTCAAAAGTTTTGTGACAGAGGGTGATATATTGGTAATACGATAATATGATGAGTATTTTTTCACATATCTCAGCAGCATTTTTTTTCATTTTTTTGTAAGTGCTGCATTTTTCTAACCGACTTTGACTTGATGAAGTCCTAAATTAATTTTATTGATATTAGATCTGTGATTGAATATGCTAAAATTCATACCCAAATTAATTTTTTAATTGTCCTCCCTTGTTATGCTGCTTTTGTATACTGTAAACCTCTTTTGTTTGATCCATGCTTCCTTGAAGCAGTTTCACTCATCCCCATATTGACAGTCCAGTGAAATGTTGTACATTGCAGGGCTTGCCCCTATCCCTCAAAGTCGAGCTATACTATGACATATTTTCACACTGGTATTAAAGTTGAGTGCCTTTTTAGACCCTGCAACATGTATGTAGGTTGGTTTTTATCCTCTGATGTCAACAATGAGGTAAATGTTAAATGTTAAATATTTTTCCATGGTTGTTAAATGTTTATTTGTTCCCCTAAGATTTCTGTAGGCCTGATAGTAAAGCTATCTGACTAAAACTATCCATGATTGATGTAATACACTAGTCTTTTTATAATTACAGAAAATATGTAATATAGATGTCACACATTTAATACATCAGCCTGGGGTAATGTTAGGGGAAAACTGTCAAGTTACAAGAAGAATGCCTATTTGCGAAACAAGTAAGGTTGTGTTGGTCAATGGTGAAGTAAACTATCCTCTGTGCAAATGATCCCTACGGATACAAAAAAAAATCCCTCTACGCTAGTTACAATGGTAGCCGATTTTACGATGTACCCTCATCGATTCATAAAAGGAGCAAGTCTAGGAGTGAGGGGGCTTCAATAACATGTTGGCCCCTGACCAGTCAAGCAAGTTTAAAAAAAAAGTTTGTTAACTATATAAAAAATGGCTGACACAAAACCAATGGTGTCCGGCACCTACCTTCTGTTCCCACGCAGGGGCCCTCCAGATTGAGCAGAGCGAAGAGTCCGACCAGGGGAAGTACGAGTGCGTCGCCACCAACAACGATGGAACCCGTTATTCCGCCCCCGCCAATCTATACGTCAGAGGTAGGAAAGTGACAACAAAACAACAACGGTATTCTCCTTTGGAAGCAGGTTACCCAAATTCTGATAAGAAAAAATACATAGAAGAAAACATTAAAGTGGTATTTGGTATGGTATATTATGGTACAACTGGTGAGATGGGTGTTCAAAACTGGGTAATTCTGGGTATTGGAGTTAGTGATCCAGTCCAAATGTCCATGTCCAGTGAGGTACTTGTAAGTATGGCTCTTTTGTTCTATTTGACCTACCTGCACTGATTTGAACCTGTGTGTTCTGTTTTCTGTTTTTCTGTTAATTTTCCTGTCTAACTCCAATGACTTGACTGCTTGGTGTGTTTTACCTACTAATTGCCTTTTACTCCCAAATGTACCTTGAGGGGAAACGGGTGGACAATCCCTCCACCAATCCCCTCTGTTCATTGTAGCAGATCCTCTCTGATCTTTGTTTCTTTTCTTTTTGTCAATACAGTTTTAAAAGTGCTGAGATTATATTTAATAGTGATTGTATGTAGTTATCAGATAAATGAAGATTTTCTAAATAATGAATTTTAACTACGTGTTGAAAATCACCTTTTTTTTTTGCAACAATTTTAATGTTTAAGTTAATGTTGATAGCATCAGCACATAAATTGATTTGCGGATTTTCTTATAAGTGATAATTCCTTGAAAGGAAACACTGAATTGTGGCCTTCATAGAACCTTCTTGAGCTATCACAAATCTTTGTTCCAATTATCATGAACTGTCTTGAGGTTCGGCTTTCGATGTGAAAGTCACATTACATAGTTTAAGTCCATTGTAATAAATATTATTGTGTGTTTACTGATAAGATTTAAGGCCATTGTTACATTTTTATATCAATCTTTGAACACCATTGGATATTATTATTATTTTAAATAAAATAGTTTTCATGAATATTTTAATTGCCAGCTGTAGCTATTTTTCTTTAAAAACTATGATCTCTAATTCTGTTTGAGTCTGGTGGTTTGCAGTATCATCACAGATCATTCATTTAAAACACAGTCAATGACAGTACTTAGAATACTGAATAATGATGAGTCAACAGATATTTGATTGGGTGGAACAAACTGAAAGTGGATATTGACCAAATTGAACAGCGATATCTTTCTGGATATCATATTATGACTTTTTGCATCTCTCACATTTTCAACATGCAGAACATTTGTATGTAAAACCCAACCTACACATAGCACATATATGTTAATCCTTAGCACTCGATACAAGCCAACCACATGACTGGGATAGGATTGTATTATATGCTAAACATAGCAAATTATTTCAACCCTCAAAATGCTTAACATGTTGAAGTGGTGCTAGTTAAGACGTCTGCCTCTAAACCAGGGTATGAGGGCGATGCAGCGGACTCCCTATGTGACAGGAGGTCCTTCAAAGTAGCATTTTGAATGCCTTGAACATGGCCTTTTTACTCTCTCTGTGTTTCCCTTGTTTTCTTCTCCTTTCCTCATTTCATTGTGTTCTGCATCAAACCCCCTACATCCCTCAGAGCTGCGAGAAGGTTGGTGTTTTTTTTACTTTTATACCGCCTTATAAAACTGAAACTAAAGAAACTCATTTATTGCAACCGTACTTTTTTTTTTATCTCAAGAATACAAATGAAGTGAATGTACAGTAGTTGCACTTGCGTGCCATTTTTCTCTCTCGTTTTGTTCTCTCCTTGGTTCATTATTATTTATAGCCTTGTATTATTATTGTTTCTGCTTAGTTGCTCAGTACATTTTTTCCATGAAGAATTCCCTTCGTCTTGGCTACGATGCTTGACTGTCCAAAAAGTGGTGCATGTAATGGAAAGGATAGTGCAGCTTTAGTGTGGTGGGAGGGTGTGGAATAAGATTTGCATCTTCGGGAGTATTTGCATGGTGACCTGTTTATGCTCAAGCTACAGACCCCCCCCCCCCCCCCACCTCTGTTCTCAGCCCTACCCTTTGCCCCTGCCCCTCGGTGTCCTTAGCTTGTTAGTGTTCCTGCTTGGTAACTCAGGTCAATGCCGTGACAACGGCAGGCGGCACAAAAAAGCACAGCGCCAACTTGAGCCGCAGCACCGGAGCAGGAAGGGTGTCCTCTATCACTGCAGGCTCCTGGAATGAAGCGCTGCCACACTCTGTGGCCTGCCTAGGCACATGAAAATGAGCAAAGAATTCCCACTGAGCAGCCATTTGACTAACTAAGACTGGATGAAAATGTTCCCTCTATTGCACTTCGTCATAGTGTCAGAGAAATATATATATTTAAATCCATGAGCTAAATTCTCCTTTGTTATAGTCAGTAGCGAGGTCTAGCGCTCAGCTGTTAAGGTAGCATAGCCTTGTGAGATGAAAGCATAATGTATTTGGAGCAATAGACACAAGACTTGACAAATGTAATGATATTGAAATGAGTATGATAACATTATGTCTTGGTGGATTGTGATCCAATTGGATATTAATTAAATATTAAGCGAGTTAAAAGTTGTATTTAATAATGCAAGGAGTTCTCTGAAATTCCTTCTCTCTGGAGAGGAACAATCTGCTTAGCATAATGTGCTGTATGAAATGTGATAGCGGTTGAACATGTTTGCTGATGCTACATGTAGATTCAGGCTTGTAGCGTTAGCAAACAATGCTATTAGCCAACAATGCTATTAGCCAACAATGCTATTAGCAAAAAAATGCTATTTTAGCTAACGCTCAGTTTTACATTATATTAATGTATATTAATGGCCATATACAGCGAGAAAATCCAATGGTTCTTGCCATTACATTAGTCAAGGCTCATCTTTGTGCCCCATATTCGAGAGAGAAGCTTGTTTAATTTTAATTAAAAGTGATTGGGAAGATGGGAGTGTTTCACTCTTTATTAGTATCACCGAAGTTCACCGCCAAAGCACCAGAGTGATTAATCTTTCCAAGGCGCATGGAAGAGCAAACAACATTCCCCAAATACTCCCACCATTACGTCTCTGAGTATCCAAGGAGATTGGTCTACTGGGACCTTTATTCATTCTGAGTACTATAAGCAGTAACACTGACTTCAGTCCTTTAATGTCATTCCTCCCTAGAAATGTATTCAAATCCAAACCCAGTTCCTGTATTCTTCTACCCCTGCTCCAGTCCCTGTCCCTTAAATCCTCTTACCTTGTATGGTGTGTTTGAATCATGCGTGGTTAACTACCTAAGTCAAACCTCAGAAAACATTGTGATTTGTGTTAAGATGACTCCTTTGCCTCTCCCTGTCCTGTCCTGTCACACTGGAGCACTTCCCCATATCTGTCCAGTGACGCTGTGCATTCGTCCTGCCCTGGCAACTCTAGCTTAATAATAGCCAGTCGTGTTTATTTCCCAGAAACCCAAAGCTGCCAGCCTAACCCTAGGCACCCTCCCCATGTTTGATATCTGTTTTTTTGTATGTCTGTGTTACTATTTATTTTCCCTCTCAATCCTCCTCTCGCCTTCCCATTCCCAACCATGGTTGCCTTTCCAAGCCAGCTATGTGCTTGTGTGCATGACAGAGAGCCCAAGCCCCCATGACAGGACCCGGCCTTGTATCTTTCATGTGCATAGTGCTGCATCATTTAATTTCAATCAACTTGTTTTTGGATTTGTTTCAAATTTTGATTTGGTTTTAGTTTCTACTTCGAACGTGGTTATTTTGGAACGTGTATCCACTTTTTTGATCTGAGAAGCAGAGTTGCACCATATTCCATGTACTTGTACCATAGTTGGATGTGTCTCCACCACGGAGCATCAGTATGTGTGATGTGACAATGTGATGCGGCACATTTACGCCACATCAACTGGAAGAACGCAGCATTGAAGTTGTTCTCTTGATCACTTCACTCTGGCATGCTGTCGACCCTCCAGTTCCTCTGTGCCGTTCTCTTTATATCTGTATGAATGGTATAATTCATGCATGGTGTTTGTGATTGTTAGTCCATAGCTAGTCCCATCATTGAGCCCTGCTAGGCCTGGACCGAGTAGTGTGTAAAACTGTGTGTTTTACTCTCCATCCAACCATCTCAGAATAAAATATCCATGTCTAAATATGTTAAATTAGATCTAAAAGTAACATTTCTGGCAAGTTGTAAATATATTTGTTATCCATGTATATAACTTATGAGTCTCTTTTTTTCTCGGCCGTTGATGGGAAACCTTGGCCTTGTGCAGCTTGTATGACTTGTTACCCCTACCCTCTGTCTTCTGTAGTGCGACGGGTGCCCCCGCGGTTCTCCATCCCGCCTACGGACAATGAGATCATGCCTGGAGGCAGCGTCAACATCACCTGTGTGGCGGTGGGCTCCCCCATGCCCTACGTCAAATGGATGCTGGGAGCCGAAGACCTGACTCCCGAGGACGACATGCCCATAGGGCGAAACGTTTTGGAGCTCACTGACGTCCGTCAGTCTAACAACTATACCTGCGTAGCCATGTCTACTCTCGGGGTTATTGAGGCGGTGGCGCAGATCACGGTGAAAGGTAGCGCCCGTTTACTTCTTCCTGTCATGTTTTGTTGGTCTCAGAAGGAGGGTTCCTAAAGCCTGGGATGTGTTGACACCAGCCTCAGTGCATTAGATGCTAGATTGAGAATCAGTGGAAGGGTTATCTTTCAACCAGGGGAGTTAAACACCAAAGCTCTATCCCCCCCCAAAAGAAGTGTGTCTTTGGCTGTCCCCATAAGATAACCTTTTGAAGAACCCATGTTGGTTACAGATAGAACTGTTTGGGGTTCCATGTATAACCCTTCCACAGAGGGTTCTACATGGAACCCAAAAGGGTTCTACCTGATGACAGCCAAAGAACCCTGTGTGTGTGTGTGTGTGTGTGTGTGTGTGTGTGTGTGTGTGTGTGTGTGTGTGTGTGTGTGTGTGTGTGTGTGTGTGTGTGCGCGCGCAGGCGCGCGTGCGTGCGTGCGTGTATGTGTGCACAGTGGGTATTGTTTGGTCTTCTCAGAAGGCAGGGTTCTTATCGGAGTGTAATCATATCTCCTCTGCTGCATACTAGAGAGAGAGATTCCAGATTCTACATTTGAGGTGGCATATAACGAGAATCCATCGCTCTCATATCTTTCAATTCATGCCACCGGTGTAACAGCAGAGAAAAGCATGTCTTTTGTTGTACGGTTTTACAATAGTTCAAATATGGTTATAATGCGCTGCGGTGGCATACTAATAAGTAAGGCAAGGTTAAAGCAAATATGACCTTTTAGAATATACAGTCTGAAAATAAATCTACAGTATGAAGGGTAGGAATGCTATTATTGTGATCGTGGCACAGCCAGCCTGTTCATGGAAATGTGATAATGCCTGAGGAATTCATATGAAATGTTCAATGCTTCTGCCTATTGTTAGTTATTATGTGTTTCAAGTGAGGATATCCCGTTCTCCTTGGATAAGTCACCAATAAGTCACCAATATTCTCTTCTTTATAACAAATACATTGCGGTGTTATTCCACGGGAATTGGGCCTAGTGTTTGGCCCACAACTGTTATTTGTACATTATAGTCATTTGTAGATTAACCATGTATATTGAGCATGCATATTTTAAATCATATCGTATTTGTTTGTTATTCCAGCATTGCCCAAGCCGCCCGGCATTCCCTTGGTGACGGAGCGCACGGCCACCAGCATCACGCTGACGTGGGACTCAGGCAACCCTGAGCCTGTCTCCTACTACATCATCCAGCACAAGTCCAAGATCTCAGAGGACACATACAAGGAGATCGACGGTGTGGCCACCACTCGATACAGCGTGGGCGGCCTCAGTCCTTACTCGGACTACGAGTTCCGAGTGGTGGCGGTGAACAACATCGGGCGTGGGCCGCCCAGCGATGGCATCGAAGCCAAGACGGCCGAGCAGGCACCTAGCACGGCGCCCAGGCAGGTCAGGGGTCGTATGCTCAGTGCCACCACAGCCATCATCCACTGGGATGAACCAGAGGAGGCCAATGGGCAGATTATGGGCTACCGTGTGTACTACACCATGGACTCTGCCCAGCACGTCAACTTGTGGGAGAAGCAGATAGTGCGTGGGTCAAACTTCCTCACCATTCAAGGCCTCATCCCTAACAAGACCTATTACATTAAGGTCCTGGCCTACACGTCGGTGGGCGATGGACCTCTGTCTGCAGATCTCCAGATCATTGCCAAGACGGGGGGTAAGATCTGTGTGTAGCCGGCTTTATGTGTGATTTTGTTTGGACCAAAGCCTTTACATGGACAATAACATTAACTGTATGTGAGCTAGTCGATACATTATTGTAGGAGCTGAAGCTCTGCAATGTTTGAGTTATGAGTAAACAAGCACATCAACCAACTCTGCAATGGAGAGGCTAATTCGACAGCTAAGTGTCTTTCTGGGAAAACACTTCACTCACTCTGTCCTATTAGTCAGATAAAAGTCTCCTCATCTTTGACCACAGCTGTAAACACTTGAAATCTCTTTTGGCTCTTGAGTGCCAAGCAATTTCCTTTTTAATTTGCCATTCTGAATGACAAAAATCACAGTTTAATAAACAAGATTGGGGCCTTGTTTACTTCATTCAAATATATAAAGCAATAGTAGCAATAACAGGTAATAGTAATCATGTATTAATAACATGTTACTACTAATGTTATTATTAGTAAAAGAAGCCACAGTAGTACCAGCAGCAGCACTCGTCAAATATGTTTTAGCAGAGGTACGATGGAAGTGACAATGAGTGTCATTGGTTTAGTGGACCAAATGTGTATTTGTATTGCTTTCCCAGTCCCCTCTCAACCGACCGACTTCAAAGGGGAAGCCAAATCCGAAACAAGTATACTACTATCGTGGATAGCCCCTGCACAGACCGGACAAGACAATCAAATCATGGGATATGAACTTCTGTACAAGAAGGGGGACGACAAGGAGGAGGTATCTGGTTTCTCAAATTCAAAATATGGCTAGCTATACTGGCCCAATGTATCTTACACCCAGTGGTATACCTTTTTCTTAATGTTCTGATCTGATGACATACCATTATCTCAACAGAAACGAATCAGCTTTGAGCCAACCACCACATACCTGCTGAAGGACTTGAAACCCTTCACTACTTATACTTTCCAGCTAGCCGCGCGCAGTAAGCATGGTATCGGAGCCTACACCAACGAGATCTCTGCAGAAACCCCTCAAACACGTAGGTCCTCTTCCATATCTAAGCTCTGGCCAGACAGTTTACCACTGGATGTGGAAACACCTTGGAGATAATCTTTTTTAATAAAATCAATTTTCAAACACGTCTACCTTTGCAATTTAGAATTGCAAATGCTAATTCCACAACCTTTTGCCAAAAACATGTTGATGACATGATACAAAGTAAATGTCATTCAAAGAGGTGGATGATTCTTAATAAAAAATGTATATAATCGAAAGAGGTGGGTGACTTTGAAAATTGACAAGTTCTGCAGCGATTGGAGCTGAAACGGGGTGTTTGGAACCTCACCATGCACCTATTCACTTTCAAATGGCTGCATGGACAGTGTTCACCAGGGCTCTCCTGTGAAGTCAACAGACAAGGTCACACTTTTTACAGAAGCTACTCCTCTTCAACACCTTTGATGTGCAAAACATCCCAACTAAGGCCAATAATAGATATGTGAATTATTCATTTCGATTTCAATTTTCTCTTTGTCTGACTGTCTGACAGTTTTGATTAGGGGAAGGGCATGTTATCCCACTATTAAAAGCCTTGTCTCTTGACTTTGCGTGTCAGCCACGTCAGAATATTTGCATATTGAGACTGAGCTTTCTATGGAAATACAATTCTGCACCTTTTATCTGGAGGTCAGTGGAGTTTCCCTTTCTCAGTATAATTAATCATTGGGGATGCCAACCCCTTAACAAAAGAATAAAATACAAAATTGGATAGACAACAAATACTGTAGAAAGCTCAAAAGCAAGTAGTATCACTGACGATAGAGAATTACCTTATTTTACCACACAATAATCCCTCAGGTTTATTGAAATTGCTAAAGCATTGACCAATTTGTCAAGGCACCAAATTGAAAGCTAAGGACAAAAACATAGTGTATTTATTAGAAAAACATACAGATATTTAAAATAAACCCGAGGTCTGTGTAAGACAAAAAAAGCAGAGAACAGGTAGGTATTAAGTTCAAAAGTCCAAACTCGATGGGAGGTACCAAGAATGTCTGCATTGAGACTTTGAAAAGTCATTCATATCTCCTTGGGAAGTTCTCTGCTGTACAGTCAGGCTTTTACCACAAACCAACAGGCTTCGGAAAGGTTGGTGACAAATACAACTTTTTACACTTTGCTAGAGTTGAAGCATCAACCTTTATGTTTTTGGATTCGTGGTAACTGCTTGCCCAATGTTTGATATTTGTTTGATTTTATTTGGATTTTATGTTGATCCAGTGAACTTTTACTGAGCAGTAATTGGATACGTTTATATTAAATGTGGGTTTTAGTCATGCTTATAAGTCCAAGATATGAAGCCCTAGACTGATAACAGCTTTTAGGAAATAATATTTAAGGTATTATTTACAAAGGTAGGTTACCTATTTTGAAGGTGTTCTATTATCTCATGACAACCCCATCCATACATTGTCAGTGTGTGTGATTTTATTTATTGAGTTCACCTTGTTTTAAAAAGTGTTAGTCTTTTGTCTTTGCCTTTTGTCTCATGTTAATTTGGGAAACCTCATTGACCTTTGATACCATTTCTTTGCATACATTGTTTGAGTCCTTGTGGTTCGTCCTCACTTTGTGTCATATTTATTTTCCCTTTCCCTTTTTTTATTGTTTGTTCGTTTCCACCACCATCATCCCAACCCAAAAAAACTTCAACCTACCTGTGAAACCCCTCGAAACAAACAAAATAAAATAAAACCCCAACTGAAATGGTTGATCCAATCAAACAAAACCCTGCTCGTCCTCAAATCCACTCCTCCAATCAGAGCCCTCAGCCCCACCTCAGGATGTGAAGTGCTCTAGCCCCAGCTCCACCTATATCCTGGTAAGTTGGCGGCCGCCCCCTACGGAGTTACAGAATGGGATCATAACGAAGTATGCCATCCAATACGCCGCCACTGAAGGGGAGGACACCACCATCCGACAAATATCCAACATCCCTCCCGAAATCTCCCAGTACCTCTTGGGAAACATGGAAAAATGGACCGAATACCGTGTGACAGTGACTGCTCACACAGATGTCGGTGAAGGACCTGAAAGTTTACCACAACTCATTCGCACCGAGGAGGATGGTATGTTTTTCTGAAACCGCTGCCCCTGTTGCAAATCCAGTCCACCCTCTAACCTCTAACCCCCTTTAGATACTGTCTAACAGCATCTACAGTCCTTCTGACCTAGCGTCCCTCCCTGCTTCTTCCTCCTGCTTCTAACAAAGCTGACTCCTAACTCTCATGCAACTTTCGTTTTTTTACTAAACAGACTGCGACTGACTTTTTTGTAAATCTCAATGAACTTTTTGTCAGTATTTTTCTGCGTTTATCCTTTTATGCTTTTACTCAATTTCAACATATGGTATGGAATTTTTCTCCTGCACGGAAGCACTTCAGGCCTTTTGACTTCCAGTCCCAAACTGTCATTTAAAAAACTTTTTTATGAGAAAAAAACTTTTAGTTTTAACTTTTTTATAAACTTGACTGAATGGCAAGTTATGGATAGTGGAAGGACACAATTTGGAAGGTATATTTTTAATGGCCTAAAACAACAATATTTTTTTCAATTTCAATTTCATTTTTTCTTCACGCTTCATAGCCAAAATTCTTGCAGGGTGCTTTAAACTTTTGAAGCATTCCCTTTGGCTCTTTTCTATTTTGACAAACACATTTTTATTCCATGTTTTTAATCCACTACTTCCATTTTTTTGATGTTTCCAGATTAGGTCAGTTGTCAGACCTGTTTTTGGGTTTGTTTTTCTTTTCCCGTGCCGTTGTTGAAATATTGATGTCATACAGTGCTTGTTGCAGTATGCTCGCTCCCCTTTTCTAAATTTTTTCACCTCAGCATTTTGCTCTTTGGAGTTGGCCAGGAATTAAAACGGGGAGAAGGGGTCCTCTATAATCTTGACCTTCTTTCTTTTATCCCATGGTGTTCCTCCAGTTCCCAGCGGCCCACCTCGTAAAGTCGAGGTGGAGGCTGTCAACTCCACATCAATTAAAGTGATCTGGCGCTCGCCGATGCCCACCAAGCAGCACGGGCAGATTCGAGGGTACCAGGTGCACTACGTCAGGATGGTTAATGGGGAACCCATGGGACAGCCAGGCATCAAGGACATCTTGATCGAGGATGCGCAGGTAAGCAGCCTCCTCCTCCGCCTCCCTCCCCAAACTCGCACATCCTCTCACCTTGAGACGTTAGTTGACACAAGGATAGCAGAGCATAAGAGTCACACCTGCCAGGGTAAAATTTTTATGATATGGTTAAACCTTATGACACAAATAATACTGAACAAAAATATTAACGAAACATGCAACAATTTCAACAATTTTACTGAGTTACAGTTCATATAAGGAAATCCGTCAACTGAAATAAATTCATTAGGCACTAATCTATGGATATCACATGACTGGGCAGGAGCACAGCCATGGGTGGGCCTAGGAGGGCATATGCCCATGCATTTGGGATCCAGGCCCACCCACTGGGGAGCCAGGCCCAGCCAATCAGAGTTTTTCCACTCGAAAGGGGCTTTATTATAGACAGAAATACTCCTCAGTTTCATCAGCTTTTTGGGTGGCAGGTCTCAGACGATCCCGTAGGTGAAGAAGCCAGATGTGGAGGTCCTAGGCTGGCATGGTAACACGTGGTCTGCGGTTGTGAGGCCAGTTGGACATACTGCCAAATTCTCTAAAACGATGTTGGAGACAGTTTATGGTAGAGGAGCGAACATTGAATTCACTGGCAACAGCTCTGTGGACATTCCTGCAGTCAGCATGCCAATTGCACACTCCCTCAAAACTTGAGACATCTGTGGTATTGTGTTGTGTGACAAAACTGCACATTTAGAGTGGCCTTACATTGTCCCCAGCACAAGGTGCACCTGTGTAATGATCATGCTGTTTAATCAGCTTCTTGACATGCCACACCTGTTAGGTGGATGGATTACCTTGGCAAATGAGAAATGCTCACTAACAGGGATGTAAACAAATTTGTGCACAAACATTTTGTGAAATAAGCTTTTTGTGCGTATGGAACATTTCTGAGATATTTTATTTCAGCTCATGAAACATGGGACCAACACTTTTCATGTTGCGTTTATATTTTTGTTCAGTATAGTTGTTCTCAGGACCTTTTGAAACCCATTGAGTATATCTATGATACAATACACATTGTCTACACATGTCTATGAATAGACCTACACAGTATGTGCCTCCTATGTTACTCTCAATATCTGGTTGAGACAATCACAGGAGCTTTGAGGCCTGAATTTAGATCCAATGGATCACACATCTGTAAATTCAATGGAACTGACATAGTCAAGAACTTATTGGTGCTCAGTGAATGACATCTCTTAAGGGTAAAATCATCAGTCAGTATAATATACAGTATGTGTCTTGTCTGTGGCAACTACTCAACAACTCTGTACTTAGCCTTTGTTTTGTTTTCTTGTTTCCACTCATCTCAAATCGTAATCAGTGGGAATATGATGATTCAACTGAACATGTGAGTAGATACAGAGGCCTGATACAGTGTTAATCCCGTTCCCCTGCATGCTCTGTCTCCTCTGTTCATGACCTCCCCTTGGTTTTGATTGTTATGAACCTCACATCACCTCCTGACTCTTCTGAATCCCGCTAAGACAAAAAGACAAAACATACACTACTTGTTTTGTACTTGTAAATTGAAATGGAATGGCATGACTAACAGATATCCATATTCAATATTACGAGGCTATGCACAGTTTCTTAGCATTGTTGATTACAATAAACAAGCTTTTTGATTGGGGAACCTAGTTTATTGCAAAGCTGAGCACATCACAATTCACAAGATGATAAGTTACCATGTGTACTGCACTACTTACACCCTCTCCTTTTCAATGCATGGGGTGCAAGTAAGCATTTCTTTGGACAATGTATACCATGTGTACCCTGTACATACGACTAATGCAACTTTAGGCTTATGGTCCACCAGTCCAGATCGTATGCATGGAGCGAAGGATGGTGTGGCAACTAGGCTATAGTTTTAAAAACTATATAATAAACAGGACTGGTTTTTACCAACCATGTTCATTGTCAGTTATTTGCTAATTAGTGAGATAATATCTGTGAGATAATGTATGTCCTCTGAATCAATAAGTTACAGCATAAATTCATGTACAAAAATGTACATTAGTTTGGTCCTTTGTATGATGAATGATCCTAATATTACACAACATCCCTAAACACCCACCTAATGCCCAAATTGCAGTAAAATCTCAAGCAAGAGTAAAACAAATACAAATCGCTATTCTTCTACAGGAAATGGTCATCACAGAGCTGCAGGCTGAGAGCACGTACTCGGTTGCCATGGCAGCCTACACGACAAAGGGAGACGGCGCTCGCAGCAAGCCCAAGCTGATCACCACCACTGGCGCAGGTAAGGGACCTGTCACCGCTGTTAATGTACCCTGTGATCATCAAAAAATGCATTTGTCCTGTAGAAAGCTGTGAAATTGCACCCAGTGAAAGGAAGCCCAAAAAAATGATGCTAAGCAAACCTTTTCCGCCCACGGCTATTAAAGTGTGAATGTGGCTAATTGCCACCTCAATTATAACAACAATTGTAATTCCGCTCACCCCCCATTTTGACATTGGAATGCTCACAGGGGTTAAGGAACTAATGAAAAAATGAGGTGGGGAAATGGGGGAAGAAAAATACTTCCAAATTGAAGGCAGCCCGATGGTCTGTTCAGCTCTCATTGGTTTCTTTTGAGAGAGCAGCATGACAGAATCCAAATGGCAATTCAGAAATACTTTGCTGTGTGTGTGAGACATAATTGCGCTGTCGTCTAATCCGTCTGAAAAGCCTTTCATGCCGCACCTGCCTGGCGTACAGATACAGACGGCTAGTGTGTGTGTGTGTTGGGGAGAGGGTGGGAGCCTTTACTCAGTAAATGCTTAAAAGGGAGGCCATATTGGTAGGTATCAAAGCAAACAGCATTAGCATTTATGCAAACAGGGTGTTAGCTATATACTGCTCTCTTGGTGGCTTAACACTTTACACGTAACAATATCCGCCAATGGTAACCCTTAACACTGTTATGAGTTGGAAAGGAGATCAGATTCTGCTATGTCAGGGATTATGGCTGGGGGTATTTTTGGGTTGTCATCATCCTCTCAAAATTGTCATAATGTCTGTCATTGGATATTGCTTTTAAAATGCTATGGAAGTTTGAATGGGTTCTTTGCATGGTATTTGTATTGAATTTGTTATTTTGTCTCTTAGTACCTGAAAAACCACGACTCATGGTCAGCCCTACCAACATGGGCACTGCCCTCCTCCAGTGGCACCCTCCGACGTTAACCCACGGCCCCCTGCAGGGCTACCGCCTTCGCTTTGGCCGCAAAGATGTCGACCCTCTGACCATCATCGAGTTCCCTGAGCGCGAGAACCACTACACCACCAAAGAGATCCACAAGGGGGCATCATACACCTTCCGCTTGTCCGCCCGCAACAAGGTGGGCTTTGGCGAGGAGACAGTCAAAGAGATCAACACTCCTGAAGATGTGCCTAGCGGCTTCCCACAAAGCATTGTGGCTGAGGGCGGCACCACCACCACCATTCAGGTGAATTGGAATCCCCTGTTACTGGCGGAGCGCAACGGCATTATCGTGAAGTACGCCCTGCAGTACAAGGACATCAACAGCCCTCGGAGTCCCTCGGAACTCTTCATCACCGCCCCAGAGTCCACTGTCACCCTGGACGGCCTCAAGGCTGACACCACTTACGATATCAAAATGTGTGCCTTCACCAGCAAGGGCTCCGGCCCCTATAGTCCCAGTGTCCAGTTCAGGACACAGCCCTTGGATCAAGGTAGGACCCCACCCCAATTCCCCTTCCCGCCCCCCAATCCAACTTCAGTCCACAACCACCATCAACAGCAACCACCTCGTCAAGCTTTAGTGGCAGAAGAACAAACAGAATGGGATTACTGATCTCATGATTGGTCAAAAAATCTGCTGTATGTATACATAGCCCTCCCACCCCATAAGAAAGAAAGATATCATGAACAGGTGGAGTAAGTATATGTGTCCCATGTGTTGTCAGCTAAGCCAAAGGTGAGTCTGTAGATTATAAAGAGCTGCTGTTAATAAAAAGGTAAGATAAAAGAAAGCAAAGGTAAGATGGGAGCACTGTAGCCCTGCTAAGACCACACTTGTGCCGGTTTCAGACTGCTTGTAAAGAGAAACATGTTCAGGTAAGAGGTTTATGGCTCTGGAATCCTTTAAGGAGGGTTATGTTTGTTTCGTGTCTAAATCATCTGCTCCCCCTTTCTTTTAGCAGTGTTTGCAAAAAACTTTCATGTGAAAGCTGCCATGAAGACATCCGTGCTCCTTACCTGGGAGATCCCAGACAACTATAACGCAGCTCAGCCCTTCACAGTAAGAGCTTTTTGATTATCTTCCATATTTTAATAAACAATGTTCGAGGATCCAGAAAATATCAAGTGACATGAGCCAAAAATATAGTAGTCACATAAATATCTGAACAAGTCCGGACATTTCCCTGACTAAACAGACCTCATATGTTGGATTAGTGAATCTCCTCAACATTCACACACGCTTTCCTACCATTCCAAATCCAGATCCTCTATGACAAAGGCCAGAGCGTGGAGGTGGACGGCAAGCTCACTCAGAAGCTTATCACGGGTCTGCAGGCCGGGACGCAGTACTCCTTCCTGCTGACCAACCGGGGCAACAGCGCCGGCGGTCTCCAGCACCGTGTCTCCACCATGACCGCCCCGGACATCCTGCGCACCAAGCCCTACCTGATCGGCAAGACCAACTTGGATGGCATGGTCTCTGTGGAGCTGCCCTCTGTCCAGACTTCAGAGAAAGTCAGGTGAGTGGCGGGGATTAAAACTAATGCTAACGCTAATGCTAATGGATAATTGCAGACTTGTATTTATAGAGCTGGCTATTTAGCCTAATTTGAATTTACTTAATTCATTCGCCTCGGTGGCTGCCTTAATCCATCTATTTACCTTGAGCTCGTCTTTGGGTTCAATTATATCAGCAGGATACCATTAAAGCTTATTTGTCCTCTCAATAAGTGAAAGGGGCAAGATTTGACACTGCCAGATTTTGTAACACTTTATTTTTTATACTGTTTGAAAGGTCAGAACATCAGCACTGAAGAGGTCATCACTTTCTTTAGTGTACCCTGTATATTACATTAATTGCATTGTATCAAGCCTGTTCTTATTGTTCTCTGTTCATCAGAGAGAAGATGACACAATGAATTCTCCCATCCAATTTAACCCACTTCCCAGTATTAAGCCTTGTAATGTCTCTTCCAGCCTTTCCAACTAAGCTCTGGGTTGTCAAAAGGCCAATGCGCAGATCTGATTGTAGACTGGCACTTCAAACCAATCTAGGGTTTTGATCTTGCTGGACGCACTCGAGCCTACTATCCCCTATGCCAGTGCTTAAGCTAATTTGCTTCCCATCAGCCTGCCACACTGCCTTCCTGGCTAACGCTAGCTAGCACCGTGCCCAGCCTGGAGAAGCCCTGAAAAAACTCTGGTAGAGGCCTTTATCTCCCTTGTCGCCCCAATGGAGGGTTGAAAATCCCTCTAATTCCAGCTCCTCTTCTCACTCTCGCGGAGGGGTACTAATTAGCCCGCGGGGCTAACAGTGCGCCGACTTCTCTGATGATAACGGGCTAGCGTAACTAGCTAATGGTACGATCATTTGTCATCTTTGTCTCTTGTCCTCCACGCCTCCTACCCTGTTACACCTACAGGATAAGGCTCCTCAGGGACGCTAGACATTTTTGTGTATGAAGCTCAAAGCTTTGATCTTGGTTTGTTTTGTTTACAATACAATGGTGTATTGTAAACATCTTATGGAGTGAACTGACAATGGCCTTTGACCTTGAAGAGCTTGAAATACCTTGTCATTCTGTTGTTTTCTTTCTTTTCCTCCCATTTCCAGGGGATACTACATAGTGGTGGTGCCTCTGAAGAAACAGCGCACAGGAAAGTATCTCAAACCCTGGGACAGTCCAGATGAGATGAATCTAGAAGAGGTAGGTACCACAAAATGGTCCAAAAAGTCCTTATTAAACATTAACATTCAATTCCTGTTGTGGAATCTCAATATTTACTGAATTGCAATGGAATCGACTTTAACCCAAGTCTTACTAAAAAAAAAGGTGGTGGGAAGAACTCGACTCTAACTCTGCAGATACGAAAGGATGGGGGTGGGGAAACCTGGGGACGGGGCTCGTTGATTGATGCAAATAGCTACAGAGATAATTATTCAAATGGGAAATAGGTAGAACATGGAGTAGTCATCAAGTGCACTGCAACTCAACTCCCCCTTCCCACCCCCTCTCCCTCTCAACGGTAATTACCTGAAGAGCTGCATCAGGCCTCTGTGTTCTTATTCAAGGGAAAGGTAGCACACTGGTTATGCACAAAGTACTTGACAACTTTAATATTTAGCCAGTCTAGGTATATCTGAAGCTTTTGTGCTCTGTGTATCCTTAGGTACATTTGGGGATAAGCTGACGTAATGATTTAGCATTCAAACTGTGAAATGTGTGTGTTCATTGTGATGCGTCATTCACATATATCGATCTATCTCTTTCCAAGATGGCATAGCAGTCAGACATTCGTTGTCCTCCTCTTGTCGTGTCCCGTGTATATATATATTTACATCTTTTCTTCGCATATCTTTTTCTATATTTTTTTCTAAAACTCAACCTCAAAACACTCTCCTGCAACCCACCTCACCAATTTAAAAAAAATAAAGTATTATTTACCTCAAATCTGAAATCCACAACAGAAGCTAGCCAGAGGTTAGCCAAAGGCTGGCCTGTTCACTGGCTAACGTTGGAGTTCAGCTAGCCACGGTTGGCGGTCATCAGCTATCCCTTAGCTCGAAAAGCTATCGCCAGTTTTGTACAGCGCGACTCAGACCAGAGCATACCGGACCTATTTTTCTCTCCATATCCCCGGATTTCTACCGCAGGCTCTGGACATTTACACCTGGATCTTGCAGCTAGCTAGCTGCTACCCGAGTGACTATTGGCTAACGTCGGTCCCGGAGCTAACATCAATTGTTCCGGAGCTAGCCAGCTGAAGAGTTCCATCAGCCACTCCTGGGCTACAATCACCTATCCGGACCTGTTTTACTGCCGATGCGGAGCCCCATCGGGCCTTCACGACTGGACTACCGACGTTATCTGCCCGAGGGAGTTATCCAACTGGCCCCTCCGTTGCGACAGAACCTGAACGCTCATCTGCGGCCCGCTAATCGTTAGCTGTCTTATCGGCTGCTATCTTAATAGGTCTATCGGACAATTTTCTTGGGCCACTATAACTATAACTATTTTGCCAATTGGACTAGTCCCCCCTACCACACGGAACCCCACTAATCTACAGACGGAAACGCACGAGGTGGCTAAAAACAGACCTCCCTCCATCTTCTGCCAGCTTGCTACCTATGGCCCTGCTAGCTGTCTGAATCTCACTTGGACATTTATGATCACTTCGGCTAAGCATGCCTCTGTCCATTGCTCTTCTGGTTAGTGTTTATTGGCTTATTTCACTGTAGAGCTATGTTAATGGCCTTCAGCACACCACAACCTCACCTACCTAACGCATGTGAAACATTCCTAACAGTCATAAGATACTGAGGATGGCATTCAATCAATTGCAGTAAGTAAGTCTCCAGATAGAGCTTCCAGAAGTGTGTTTGAACTCCCTCTATCCAGGACATGCTGCTGTACAGTACAATGCACTTCCAAAAGCATGATTCAGAAATCCAGTGTCTGCAATTGATCAAATAAAATCAAATGTTATTTGTCATACTGCCACAGCAGATCCACAGATGACGCAATCTCTATTGTACTCCACACAGCCCTTTCCCACCTGAGAAAGGACAGTGTTGGGGCGGTATGTGAATTGGAGTGGATTCCAGGGTGTCTGGGATGATGGTGTTGATATGAGCCATGACCAGCCTTTCAAAGAATGTCATGGCTACATATGTGAGTTCTACGGGTGATAGTCATTTAGATAGGTTACCTTGGCGTTTTTGGGCACAGGGACTATGGGTCAGGGAGAGTCTGAACATATCAGTGAAGACACTTGCCAGCTGGTGAGCGCATGCTCTGAGTATGTGTCTTGGTAATCCATCTGGCCCTGCGGCCTTGTGAATATTAACCTGTTTAAAGGTCTTACTCACATCGGCTATGGAGAGCATGAACACAACAGCTGGTGCCCTCATGCATAGTTCAGTGTTGCTAGCCTTGAAGTGCCTATAGAAGGTATTTAGCTCATCTGGTAGGCTCGCGTCACTGGACACCTCATGGCTGAGTTTCCCTTTGTAATCCGTGATAGTCTGCTAGCCCTACCACATCCAACGACCGTCAGAGCTGGTGTAGTAGGATTCGATTTTGGTCCTGTATTGTCGCTTTGCCTGTTTGATGGTTAATCAGAGGGCATAGCAGAATTTCTTATAAGTGTCAGGATTAGAGTCCTGCAACTTGAAAGCAGCTCTAGCCTTTAGCTCAGTGCATATGTTGCCTGTAATCCGTGGCTTCTGGTTGGGATATGTACGTACAGTCACTGTGGGGACCACGTCATAGATGCACTTATTAATGATGCCGGTTACTAATGTGGTAAACTCCTCAATCCCGGAACATATTCCAGTCTGTGCTAGCGAAACAGTCCTGTAGCTTAACATCCGTTTCATTGGAAGACTTACGTATTGAGCGTGTCACTAGTACTTCCTGTTAAATTATTTGCTTGTAAGCAGGAATCAGGAGGATAGCGTTATGGTCAGATTTGCTGAATGAAGGGTGAGGGAGAGCTTTGTATGCATCTCTGTGTGTGGAGTAAAGGTGATATAGAGTTTTTTTTACTCTAGTTGCACGCTGGTAGAAATTAGGGTAAAACGGATTTCAATTTTCCTGCATTAAAGTCACTGGCCACTAGGAGCGCCGCCTCTGAGTGAGCATTTTCTTGTTTGCTTATGGCCCTATGCAGCTTTTAAAGTGTGGTCTTAGTGCCAGCATTGGTTTGTGGTGGTAAATAGGTAGCTTTGAAAAATATAGATAAACTCTCTCTATAAATAATCTGGTCTACAGTTTATCATGAGGTGTTCTCAGGCGAGCAGAACCTTTAGACTTCCTTAACATTAGAGATCGTGCACCAGTTGTTAACAAAGAGAGACCCATTTACCATGTCCTTGTTCAGCCGCGACACATAGAAACTTAGGATATTACCAGTTCTTCAGATCACGTTGATAGTACAGTCTCGAATGAACCTCTTCCAGTTTTTTCTTCAGGGAGGTATCCAGTGAGTCTCGTCAGGTATCCCACACAACGCTGTCTCCTCCTTCTTCGAGTGTCAGGGATTTGGGCCTGGTACGCGATAATCATTATGTCTTTCGTCTCCGTCTGATTGAAGTAAAAGTCTGCGTCCAAATGGAGGTTAGTGATGGCTGTTCTGATGTCCAGAAGCTCTTTTGGGTCATAGGAAACAATGGTGGAAACATTATGTACAGAAAAAGTTAAGATCAGTGCCACCCCCCACCCATAAAATCTCCAATCTCCAGGTCTCCAGTCCCTCTCGTTCCATTATTTATCCCAACCCAAGTATGAACAGGTTTTAGCCCTTTTTGCGTCACTAGACTTTTGATGTAAGTAGTTCGGTTTAGGGATAGATTAATATCTATTTAATACTTTACTTGTCATTGTGGGTAGGTACTTATGGGGATGATTTATTCCTAATGCAGTAAATAGAGCAAACAAAAAAACAATATGAGCATACACTTTATCTCTTGAGAAGAACCATGTTGTTTCACTGAGTCTCATCTGTCTCACGCCTTGACCGATTACCAGAAAGTCGCCCCCTCCCATCAGAAATGATTTGTTTGTCAGTATTGGGCTCTCACCTTTTCACAAATTTTCCCAAGGGCGGCTTGTTTTAGCCGTGTTGACAAGGGATATGATTGAAGACATTATTGAGTAGTGACACCGCCCCCCGAGCCAAAGCCATTGCAGAAACTTGATAGGCACACACGCACTCCAGAGAGAGAGATATGAAGTTGGCTCACGTTGATACGACGTGTACTTTTGGGTAGGCTTAAACCACATACACTGAACAAAAATATAAATGCAACATGTAAAGTGTTGGTCCCATGTTTCATGAGCTGAAATAAAAGATCCCAGAAATGTTCCATACACACAAAAAAAAGCTTATTTCTATCAAATTTTGTGCACAGATTTGTTTACATCCCTGTTAGTGAGCATTTCTCCTTTGCCAAGATAATCCAGCCACCTGACAGGTGTGACATATCAAGAAGCTGATTAAACGGCAGGATCATTACACAGGTCCACCTTGTGCTGGGGACAATTAAAGGCTGCTCTAAAATGTGACATTTTGTCACACAACACAATGCCATAGATGTCTCAAGTTTTGAGGGATCATGCAATAGGCATGCTGACTGCAGGAATGTACACCAGAGCTGTTGCCAGAGAATTGAATGTTCATTTCAACGTCATTTTTCACGTCATTTCAACGTCATTTTTGAGAATTTGGCAGTATGTCCAACCGGACTGACAACCGCAGATCACATGTATGGCGTTGTGTTTCAGAGTGCCCCAAGGTGAGGGTGTGGTTATGGTATGGGCAGGCATAAACTACCAACAACGAACACAACTGCATTTTATTGATGGCAATTTTAATACACAGAAATACCATTACAAGATCCTGAGGCCCATTATCGTGCCATTCATCCTCCGGCATCACTTCATGTTTTAACACAGCCCCATGTTGCAAAGATCTGTACACAATTCCTGAAAGCTGAAAATGTCCCAGTTCTTCCATGGCCTGCATACTCACCCGACATGTCACCCATTGAGCATGTTTGGGATGCTCTGGATTGACAGCAACTTTGCACAGCCATTGAAGAGGAGTGGGACAACATTCCACAGGCCACAATCAACAGCCTTATCAACACTATGCGAAGGAGATGTGTCGCGCTGCATCAGGCGAATAACGGTCACACAGGATACTGACTGGTTATCTGATCTACGCCCCTACCATTTTTTTAAGGTATATGTGACCAACAGATGCATATCTGTATTCCCAGTCATGTGAAATCCATAGATTATGGCCTAATGAATGTATTTCAATTGACTGATTTCCTTATATGAACTGAAATTGTTGCATGTTGCGTTGATATTTTTGTTCAGTGTAAATCAAGCAGACATGAAACCAGTAAGATGTCTCACACCATTACATACACTGAATCATTTTTGGTTGGCGTTATTGCACCCAAAACCACATAGGTATACTTAGACCTAGTTATGTAGCCTATAGCAATAGCACTTGAGCGTAGACCTGCATAACATTACACTTTCCCATAAGAGCGAGACAAATTTGGCTTTGTTTTTTTGCGGAAGCAATCACACTCCCATTGTACGAATATGATCTGATTCACATTCTGATCAAGTTGCCTGGTGTTGCTAGTGGGTAAATAATATCTGGTATCTCTATTAGTGCAGTGTTACAATGTAATTTGTGACGGGTGCTAGCCTAGTGCAAATGCTCTGAGGCAGAATTTTTCTGTTATGACACACTGCACTTGCTCAGGGACTCACTTTCTTGGATGTAGGAAATAGAGCCAAGGGTATTCTGTGTGTGTGTGTGTGTGTGTGTGTGTGTGTGTGTGTGTGTGTGTGTGTGTGTGTGTGTGTGTGTGTGTGTGTGTGTGTGTGTGTGTGTGTGTGTGTGTGTGTGTGTGTGTGTGTGTGTGTGTGTCTGTGTGTGTGTGTGTGTATTTAATTACCCATGCTCAGCAAGAAACAGAACACCATTGCATTGTTGTAGCTCAGTTGGTAGAGCATGGTGTTTGCAACACCAGGGTGGTGGGTTTGATTCCCATGGGGGGCCAGCACAGAAAAAAAAAAAAATGTATGAAATTGTATGAAATGTATGCATTCACTACTGTAAGTCGCTCTGGATAAGAGCGTCTGCTAAATGACGTAAATGTAAATGTAATGTAAATGTAATTGATACCTTTAGGGGCTTGGTACTTACACTACGTTTGGTGCGCTCAGCACTTTCAATTAGTAGCCTCACCTATATTGTGTAGCATGCCATAGGGCATTTGCTAATATACTGTTTTATTAAGTACATTCCAATGACTACAAGCCATCATGTGGTCATGATGGTTCTAAAAGGTTGCTGGTGTCTGATGGGAATATATCAAAACAATATTAAGAGAATGAAGTCCATCTCTACCTATCGACAAGTATTCAGTCAGTTTACCACATATTTGCCTCTCATTCCTTCTAAAGATTATGCATTATACATACACACACACACACACATACACACACACACACACACACACACACACACACACACACACACACAGCAGAGCAGGGCATCTCTTCCTATTCTATTTCATGCCACTGGAACTTCAAAACATTGTCCCCTTTCAAAAAAAAATATATTTTTTTTTTTTTGACTTGAAATCCTTTTGAAATGTTTGACAGTATTCACGGTTATTATAGAAACTCATTTAGGAAAATCCACACATCTTGAAATCCTTGCAGCGTAAAACAAATGAAATCCAAATGGTAATATTTCCTCTTCCGTTGCAATCAGTAGTTTGAGCTTTTGTAATCAGAAGGGATGTAACACAGATTTGTAGTTGTGTGTGTGTGTGTGTGTGTGTGTGTGTGTGTGTGTGTGTGTGTGTGTGTGTGTGTGTGTGTGTGTGTGTGTGTGTGTGTGTTTGTGTCCATGTGTGTGACTGCAAAACAACATTTTTATCGACTGTCTAGCTACATCGGCTCAACTCTTTTCACTTTTAGCTGCTCAAAGAGATTAACCGAACAAGCCGAGGCCTTCGCTTCCGGAGGCAAGCTGAGCCCAAAGCCTACATCGCTGCCTACTTCAAAGACCTTCCTACTGACTTCACTCTGGGAGACACCAAGATCTATGGGGACTTTGAAAACAAGCAGCTCGCCAACGGCCAAGAGTACATCTTCTTTGTGCTTGCTGTCCTCGAGATCTCTGAAAATGTAAGTATATGCCTTTTTATGCTTTTTTTCTTAGAAAACCTCTCTCTCTCTATCTCATCCTTTGTTTCCTTCTCTTCTCTTAGACACCCCACTCCATAAAGGAATTAGTTCAGACAGGCGCATCAGTCGGCCCTCTGTCAATTTCCTTTTCCAGGAATCTTTTTCCCTCATGTTTAAAGTTGCATATTAAACGTCAAAGACCCAAATCAATTGCGTCTTGGCAGGGGGCACGTCCCTTGGCTGGATGTGTTACGTCAAGTCCGTTTGAACCCTGGTCCCTGAAAAAGGGCAAGAACAGAGCCTGCTACTGTATAGGGGAAATCCCCCAGAGGCTCCTGCCAATCGCAGGAATACCTTGATAACGGGACTCCTCTTTAATTGCACACCTACGTGTGAACGCCATTATCTCCTCCACTGCAGCTATGGTGTGTGTGTGTGTGTGTGTGTGTGTGTGTGACGAGAAGGAGAGTGTGGATCAAAGGAGAAAGGGGCATGATTAGCTGGCTAAATGCGTCAGAATGATGGATTTGAAGACCTGGGAGGTTTTAAGGGAGTCTGTCTTGGACTTCGCCAGTCTTGACTGAGATCTAGGAGGATGATAATGGCAGGTGGGCGAGCGGACAAAATGGGGGGAAATCTTTAATTTGCCCACCACAGCACTGATTAGCTTTTTCTTTGCCCCAAAGCCCCCAGTGTTTATCTCGTTCTGCTTAGAACGGCGTAAATGTACTCAATCACAAATGAGAGATGTTACGGATATTACGAACGTGCCCATATCTTTTGGATAGTTGAATTTGTACATTTGCATTGTCACAATAACTTTGAATGGGCAAATCTTAGCCTACTCGGCACATACAGGTTGTCCTGATGTCTTTGTGAAAGTCAGACTGACCGAATATACATGTACTTGAAGAGGAAAAGTTGAAACTTGGACACTTTTGAACTTGCGGTGGCCTCACAGAAGGGCTGAGGTCTATTGATTGGAGCTCAGCTGTGAGAGTTGATAGATATGTGAGAGAGTGCAGGTTGTTTTTCTACAAAGCTACACAGTCAGGAATAAGATATCACTTCAGGAACCTAGGAACATCGTCTGAACTGGGACCACAGAATATGTTTTCAAAGTCATGGGGGGCAGAGAAATAGTGGCATTAGAGTCAGCCAAAAATATTTCCTGTTGTTGTCTGGATACCTAACTACATTGTGGTGATAAAACAATTTCCCCTTCTCTACTCTACACTACCTGCATGTAGAACTAGCCTATTGCGTGGTTATTAAATACGTTATTCCACTAGTAGTTTATGTAAAGTGTAGCCTGAGAGCCTCAATAAAATAACACAGTGATGACTAATACAACTCCCCTTCCTCTCCTTCCCAGACCATGTATGCCACCAGCCCCTACTCCGACCCTGTCGTGTCAGCTGACCTTGACCCCCAGCCAATCATTGACGAGGAGGAGGGACTTATCTGGGTGGTGGGCCCAGTGCTCGCTGTGGTCTTCATCATCTGCATCGTCATCGCCATCCTCCTGTACAAGAGGTAAGGACTAAAGAAAGTGAAGCACACGAGGGAGAGAGAGAGAGAGAGAGAGAGACTGGCATCATCAAAGTCAAACAAAGCACATTCAAATACACTGTCAAACAAACAGTCTACCTATCAGACAGACACACACAGTCACACACACAGTCACACACACAGTCACACACACAGTCACACACACGCACACATACACAAAAGAAATCAGAGCAGCTCTTTGTCTGAACCTCCAGCGGAAGCTGACCGTTCGCCGCCACCGTCCATCAGTCAAGCGTAGGAGGGGAGCGCTCAGAGTATCGGCTGTGTGGCAGTGCATGCTGCTTTAGAACCACACACATACACAAGAGAGCCAAGCTCCAGGCCTGTTTTGTGACTCCCGGTTGACCTGGTGCTTTAACAGGGACACATTTCTCTCTAGCCTAGCTTCTCCCTCTTATATTTTTCACCTTGATTGAATACTGCTTTGGGCCAAGTGAAGCAGTCTCCATAGCATCCACATTGGATGGCACTGTAAAGTGTATTAACGCATTACTGGGAGAATCAGCCTTGAGAGAAGTGAAGCCTGGGCTTATAGACAGTATCAATAGATATGTTTTTCACTCAACGCCAATCGAGAACATACGTACCCCTGAATGCATAGGTATTTGTTAAATATGTCACTGTAATCGGAAGGCAATCAAGCATCATTGAGTCCTATGGCTATTTACTTACTCTAGGCGTAGGTGACAATTTGATTGTCCTTCCATGTTGAATGTTTTGGTCGTTCAATGCCAGGGGCACCCGAGTAGAGCTTAGAGAGGCTGCTGCCTACAAACAGACTTGAAATCGTTGGCCACTTAAATAAATGGATCACTAGTCACTTTAATAATGCCACTTTAAGCATGTTTACATATCTTGCGTTCCTCATATCATATGTGTATATACTGTATTTTATACCATCTATTGCATCTTGCCTATGCTGCTCGGTCATTGCTCATCCATATATTTATATGTATATATTCTTATTCCATACCTTTAGTTAGATTTGTGTGTTTTGGGTAGTTGTTGTGGAATTGTTAGATTACTTGTTATATATTGCTGCACTGTCGGAACTAGAAGCACAAGCATTTCGCTACACTCGCAATAACATCTGCTAACCATGTGTATGTGACCAATAAAATTTGATTTGATTTGAGAACTAACTGTCAGGTATGGAATCAACGTTTGCGCCTGAAAAGATTGACACGGCAATTACCAAGTCAAGGTCACCAGCGTGTTTACTAAGTCAATGTCACTACCGTGTTTACCAAGTCAATGTCACCAGCTTGTTTATTAAGTCAATGTCACTACCGTGTTTACTAAGTCAATGTCACCTGCGTGTTTACTAAGTCAATGTCACCACCGTGTTTACCAAGTCAATGTCACCAGCTTGTTTATTAAGTCAATGTCACCATCGTGTCGGGACTTTCCGGAACATATCCAAGAAATGTTTCACTTGTTAAGATACATTTGTGTGTAATAGAATTGGTGCCCTGTGTGAGGAGCAAAGGACAACATTCATGTTACTGTGGGTGTTGCGGCAGGGGGAAAGGATGAAATAATAGCCCCACAGCATTGCTGATTAACTGTATAAATCGGTCACAGCAAGATGCACACCTACATGCACACTTGGATACAGGTCACAAAATTGTTTATGTTCATCTGAGCTGAAAGTCAAGGTACCCCATGTCCCAGACCCCATTATAGATCACAATGAACATAAGTGGCTTTTGTTACAACATTGAGCTCAAATTATATTATCTAATCTTTTTTTAATGTATTTTCGTAGAAACTCCATGCAAGCACATTATTTTGTATAGTCAGTAATCCGTATTATCACAATTGTCCTGTGTTGTTGCCTTGATGTAGTTATTCTTTAGGATATATAGTAAACAGATACACAGAGCCCTATAATGCTCGAGTGACAAACAATCACCTGAAACTACTAAATAAACAATACATCTTTGGATTGCACCTGGGATGAGATTATATGATTTTAAACGACAAGTACCCAAGGTGGCATAATTGAGCATGGTGTCGGTAGTGAAGGGACACTAATGTCGCACGCCAACCAACATTGAGATGCGATTGTTGTCGCTCAATTGTCTTTTTGTAGTTAGACACATATTGATTCTTCTTTCAAAGGAAATAGCGCATTACAGTATAAAATATAAGCGTCGTAGTTCAACTTCGGCCATGGGGTGTGATACTGTTGTCAGGATTATTAAGTCGTCATAGCGACGGATCATGTTGTCGTGTCAGCTAACATCCTTTCATGCTTTCTTTTCCTTGCTTACGAATGGAGCAGCAAACCAGACAGGTAAGAGTGAAAGGATGTGATATGGCTGACAATCCCACAACTACCCCCACCTCAACCCTTTTTTTTTATCCCTTTGCAGACATTTCCTACCCTCTAGCTTGTTGGGCAGAGTTCAATCATTGCAGAAAGCGAGTTCTCCCACTGCTGTGCAATTCCAAAGCACTTTTAAAAGTCAGCTGTTTGCATTGATTGAATTCTGACCTACCTTCCAAATGACAGTATTTGAATCGACATCATATATTTGATCAGCCAGGACAGTTCATTTTCAAAAAATGTATGTGTGCTTTCCATTCTTCATTACTCTCACCCTACATTACATTAAAAATAGTAATATTATTTCGTATTTGACGAAAACCCATATCACCATTACAATTTTCCATTGACCAAACATGTCTAAATGTCCTGTCTGTCTCAATACAAAGGGTACATTTCTTGATAAACACAATCCCTAGAAATCCTTATTTCTTAGATTTCTACTGTAACCGGTTGTACGCAAGAAACAAATGACTTGCATGCCTTGAACAGAACCAACATGCATTACAATGCCTAAACTGCTCCCCTCACGTTCTCCTTAATTCTCAAAATGCTAGTTGGCATGAACATTGAATGCAAATAATATATCACAAATAGATATATTTCTTCAACAGCATTACATCACAGCCAAATGTACTCACTGGCCGGGAAAGCACTATACTGTACCGGTACTGTAACACTTTAACAGCGTTTGCCCAGCTTTCCTACTCCCAAATCATTTCATTCCATTTTTTATTCAGCTTTCAAAATGAATAACCCTGTGTTTTTAACAAATGAGCCCTTGCATTGCTAGATGGCTATTAAATTGTAGGTACACTTTTCCGTACTCTTACAATGTCATACATAGACTATTGTATGCGTTCAGATATCTGTTCAGATGTACCCATGCTATCATTTTCAGCCTTTTTTTTCATGCCTGCATTCTCCACCAAATGTAGAAAATCGTATGACTCATTCTGTATGGTCCCATCTACGTGTTTTCAGACGCATGCAACGATGACCTCACACGACCCATTTCATCCTTTGTTGTTGTTTTCGACCATCACACCATTGACCTCCCCCCAGGCTATTTACACAAGCCTCATTGCTTCCCATATAATGCAAAGGTCACAGGTTAGTGATTTTACGTAACCCTAATGAAGAGAGGTTGGAGGTCAGAGGTCAAATGATAATAAACTATTTTGAAAGGTCACTTCTAGTATAGTGCTAGTCCCCCTTGTACTCTGTACACTTCTCGTTAGACAGATCGAATGTCACCGTATTAAGTCTTTGGGCAGATCTCTTTGTCAAAGCTCTTTGTCAGAGACTGCACAGTTTTATAAATAAGTGGTCAAAAGTATTATATCCCCGAAGAAGATGGATTATATTTAATTGATGAAATCTCCCAATGCCATGTAGGTTAATCTCAGGGATTGAGTGTATTTATGGCACCTCTCTATCCTCTCATAAGCATGATATGGAATTTATTAGACTGCATTCCCATTATCAGAATGAATTAAAGATGCACTAAAGTTCATTACTGGGCTTTAACTTCATGCTTCTTGAAATGTGAATCTGATCAACTTGTATGAACATTAAGATATATGTCCCACTAAGAGTAGCATTCATCCCCATGTATACAAAACATAACACAATCTGGCGGTTTAAAGGAGGACGCAAACTATGCTGGAACCCATCAGATGTAATTCATCATCAAGACATTGTATATGGAAAATGTATACATTTTATTAGTGTCATTTCATTTAGGGAAATATCTTCAACAGGGATGAATATGCACCAAAAAAACGATAGAACACAAAACCATTTTTTTTGTGTGAAGTATTCATGTTTTAAATGTTTTATCCCGACAGGAAAAGGGCAGAATCCGAAGCTAGAAAAGGAAGTCTGCCCAACAGTAAGGAGATTCCGTCTCATAACCCCACCGACCCTGTGGAGCTTCGACGCATGAACTTCCAAACGCCCGGTAAGGGAATTTTGTTATAGCAAACATAAATCACACAAACCACTGCAAAGCTTCCTAGGTCCATAATCACTCAATGATTTAAGAAATGACAGACATCTTAGTCAAATTAAGATGGCTTTAAATTAAGATGCCGCTAGTTACTTATCTTCACCTGACTTAGTAAGTGAAGCAGCAGAATTAATGTAATATATCAAATCTGGTTTATCATTGGGAAAGTGTGTGAATGTCTCCTCTTTGCGATGTGCTTGCTCATGCGTGACCTCTTTAAAAGTCAACACCTAAATGCTAAACCAACACTTCTCACGGAGTTCCCGTGACTAGAACATTCTGGGGGGGGGTCATTGTTCAAAGTGTGGCCGGACATGATGGAAAATGGACAGGTGGTGGGGAAAAGATACACAGGGTCAAAACTGATGAACTCCTCCCAGGAGATAGAGAGAGAGAGCAAAGAGAGGTGCTGAAGACAGCAGTGCAAGGCTAATACTTTCATGGCAGTTACCATCATCCTTGTCTTCACGGGTCACCTACAGATGTAGGATATTTATTTGAGTCAGTTTGCTATAGCATGAAAATACTCCTGTAGCAACAGGAAATGTGAATTATTATGTGGGGTTGATACATTTTTCATTATGGCAAATCAAGACAGACATTTTAAAGTGGAAATCTTTTTAAACATTGAACACACTACATGTTTACTGCTGTGAAGGAAAATTCTCAGCAACAAAAGAGTGTTCAAATTAAGATCCTACAGCTGTAGGTCGGTGCAGTCTTTGCCAAGCTAACACTAGTCTCAAAGTGACAGTGTAGCATGATGGAAGTCATAGGTAGCTGAAACTATGACAGTGTCACAGTGCCATGTTACATCCTGTACATGAGGCAGTGGACGGTGGAGAGTGGGCCAGTGACAAGTTGTGAACACAAATGTCCCCTCCCTTTTGACCTTCGAGGTGAACAGCGGTTATGCCTGAGCTGCCTGGTCATGTGACCCCTTTTTGTTGCCAAGGGGAAAAAGATGGCTGTCACAGTCCATTTGTCCCTTGGATAGCCAATGTATTTTCTAATTTTTGGAGTGAAGAGACACGCTCAACTTGGTACTGGAGTTCTTCTGGCAGCGAGAGCAGTGGGACAGGTGTTCAGGGACTGCCAATAATGTAATATCAAAGCCATATTTTTCAGGTCAGCTCGTATGAAAAGGGAATAAAATATCCCAGCCGCAGGCAGATTTTTTTGGAAAGATTATGCATATTTATGAAACCCCTACTCTCAATGACGTTCTATCCATTACTGGAAATGTCAAACTTGGCAAAGGGGGCGTTTTTCTCCCATCTCAGTTTTCACTTTGAGAAGGGGACTTCAGAGTGATCTAAACCACCACACTTTCCCTATTTCCGGAATCCTCAACAACCATCTTGATTAGTCTCGCACACCATTCTCATTTTCCAAAGAGCCTCTCAAAGTGGCTCTCGACTTGCTCGAGCGGTCCAAACATCTTTGTCTCCCTCTTTTAGAGCTTCTTCTCCAATGCTGATTGGTGCTACATTAGACTGTTTCTCCTCCCTCCCTCCCTCCCTCTTTTCCTCTCTCTCTCACCTCGCTGCTCCTCAATGCGTATTTCCATCTTGAGGATGCTTGATGTGTGCATGGCGCCACGCGGCGAGTGGTAGTTCCATTGTCATCCGGCGGCTGAAAATGGGTCTTGAGTGGTAGGGGCCGATAGAAACACCCTCTTGGAGAAATAGAGCGAGTGAGTGCGGGAGAAAAGAGGCCTCGCTTTTTCGCTTTTTCCATTAGCTAATGCCCACTTCTGTTATCAGTATAGATGAAAAGACCACTGACTTGCCCTTGCAGACACTTGTCTCAGGCGGGAGAGTGGGAAAAACGTCACTGTGTCCCGGCTATTATGAAACCTCTGCTATCTGGAACTGGGTGACAGCACTTTGTGCGGCGCCGTCGTCACGAACCCCACCACCCGGTGGCCGAAAGGTGTCCTGAGTCAATGTTTCGGGAGCTGTGTTTAAGCCTGGACATACATAGTGACTTCGGTCAACCCCACACAACACCCCTTCTCTGCTCTCTTCTCTGTTCTCTCACATACCTTCGCCACAAACAACTTATACAGAATACATTGGTAGCCTGTGTGCTAACACTATTTACAATGTCAGTTCTACCTTGTCAAAGTAAAGTCCACCAAAGTTTTTTATGCAAGGTGAAACTTCCTGCCTGCAGACTTTGTAGGATATCTGATGGTCAGAATGGATCTCATTATGATAGGATTGTGCGATCGCTTGACTCAGTTCTTCAATGTCTCCAAATTGTTTCCCGGCTCTGTTTTGTTGAGTGTTTTCATGTCCTTCCCACCGATTTACACATGGTGATGTAGGCTAACTTCTAGCATGTCAATGTGTGCGTTACTAACAGATCTATGTGACATTTAGATGATACAGTGTATAATTCTAGTTTCCGTCAGTCACCTTCCCCAACGGTTTCTACCCCTAAAACAAAAGATTCATCACATTTCTACAATCGTCTAAGACTTTTTATTTATACCGCCGTTTCCTCCGCAGGTTCAGGTGACCCCGGTTACCCCAGTAACCTCCATTTGTCAAGTTAGTTGGTCTTGTTTATGCATTCACCACATTCTTTCTTTCTCTCTTTTGTTTTGTTCCGTTTTTTTCCCTTCATCCCCCTCTCCTCCTCCTTTCTACGTAAACTTGTAGTCAATCTCACCCCATCTAATCCACACGTTACTTATTGCCATGTCATCCATCGCAGGAGGCGGAGTTTAAAAATTACACCCCCTAGTAACATGTCATAACTCAAAGCAGACAACATCTTGGCCTAACTTCGTGATTTGTTTGTTTGTGGTTTGGTTTGTTTGTTTGTGAGTATGTCTTCCGTCATGCTAACTCCCACCGGCCGCTTCGGTGTGAATAACATTCTTCTCTCACAGTAGGAAGTGTTACAGGAAGTGAAGTCTGTTCGATGACTTCTCATTGACTTCCTTTCCTGTCCATATCTTCCTATGAGCATGCCACTGCTTTGAGTGAAAAAATAGCCTAACAACGATCCACTTCTCCATTCCCCTGTTACACACATGCTGCTTTTTATTCACTGGTTGTAACCGTAGTATTGACCCCTCACCCCTGGCGACTGACCTCTCGTCCGTTTGATTGACAGGCATGGCCAGCCACCCACCGATCCCCATCCTGGACCTAGCTGATCATCTGGAGCGCTTGAAAGCCAACGACAACCTAAAGTTTTCGCAGGAATACGAGGTAAACATTGAGCTTGTTTCTTATCTGTTTGCATATTAGGGTCAGATTGGAGGTGTTATTGGAGAAGAATTCATGATTTCGATGAATTAAAATGCCGTCTGTCATTCAGAACAAAGGGTTGGTATATTAAAGACTTTCAACTTTTGATTATGCTTCATGGTCACAGTGAAAACATCACTGGGTGTCCCGGTTTGGACTGAGTTGTATGTATGTGAAAACATGGAAATTCCATGTCGATTAATTCCATTAATCTACATGCTTGTTAGCGTATGCTACCCCAACAGTGTAGGCTCATGTGCCTGTGAGAGAGGCTGGATGCCCTCTAAACTCATTGTGTCACTCATTGTGTAATGTGTCAGGGAGTTTATTTAAGCCCCAAGTCTCGCCATGTAATGTTATTTTCCCGGAACCCTTTAATCCAGTCATTACAAAAGTGTCACAGCCCTGCCAACCTGCCGTTCAGGAAAGCCAGTCCTCACATGGCAGCTGGCATTCAGGAAAAAAACAACAAAGATGGCTTCCTGTGGAGAACCTGTTCACCGGTCGCACCCGGGAAACCCAAATCTCAAAATCCTTCCAATCTGCCCAATGCAAGTGAAAATCAAACATTTATCCAGTCACAGCGGGCTTGATTGAAAGGCTCGTTGTCCCCGCGCCGCCGTATCTCTGAATGGCAATCATTTTCCTATTTAATATGGACGCCGCTTGGAAAAGGTCAGCTTCTCGCAAACACAACATAATCTCAGTTGCTCGCAGACAAGGTGACACGACTCATCGGCCAGGATTCGTCAAAGTCTCATCTGACCAGAGAAGAAGAAGGGAAGAAGTAGAATTATTTGGTAGGACTGTGGTGGTCATAAAATGTTATCAGCCGGGTATTGTCATGCAAATGACTGCTGGTAGTTGAACATTAATTAACATAAACATGTTTAGCATCTCCACCCCTCCACACTTACAAGCCGCTGATGCAAGATTTTGGAACATCTAGGCCCCTACATTTAAGAAGTGTAATAAATCCATTTAATATACACTGAGTGTACAAAATATTAAGAACACCTTTCTAATATTGAGTTGCACCCCCTTTTGCCCTCAGAACAGCCTCAATTCATCGGGGCATAGACTCTACAAAGTGCCGAAAGCGTTCCACAGGGATGCTGGCCCATGTTGACTTCAATGCTTCCCACACTTGTGTCAAGTTGGCTGGATGTCCTTTGGGCAGTGGACCATTCTTGATACACACAGGAAAATATTGAGCGTGAAAAACCCAGCAGCTTTGCAGTTTTTGACACACTCAAACCAGTGTGCCTGGCACTTACTACCATACCCCGTTCAAAGGCACTTCAATATTTTGTCTTGCCCATTCATCGTCTGAATGGCACACATACACAGTTCGTGTCTCAAGGCTTAAAAATCCTTCTTTGACCTGTCTCCTTCCCTTCATCTACACTGATTGAAGAGAATTTAATAGCTGACATCAATAAGGGATCAGAGCTTTCACCTGGCTATTAAAAATCAAATACAAATTTTCCCTCATCAATCTATACATAATACCCCATAATGACACAGCAAAAATTGTTTTTTAGAAATGTTTGCTAATTTAGAAAAATGTTTAAATAGAAGTATCACATTTACATACATTTGAAGTCGGAAGTTTACATACACCTTAGCCAAATACATTTAAACTCAGTTTTTCACAATTCCTGACATTTAATCCTAGTAAAGATTCCCTGTCTTAGGTCAGTTAGAATCATCACTTTATTTTAGGAATGTGAAATGTCAGAATAATAGTAGAGAGAATTATTTATTTCAGCTTTTATTTCTTTCATCACATTCCCAGTGGGTCAGAAGTTGCCTTTAAATTGTTTAACTTGGGTCTGCAATGCGTAGCCTAGTGGGTAGTGTTGGACTAGTAACCGAAAGGTTGCAAGTTAAAATCCACGAGCTGACAAGGTACAAATCTGTCGTTCTGCCCCTGAACAAGGCAGTTAACCCACTATTCCTAGGCCGTCATTGAAAATAAGAATTTGTTCTTAACTGACTTGCCTAGTAAAATAAAGGTTAAAAAAAGATTATAATTTTAAATAAAAATATGCGTCTGTGTGTAGCTGGTGTAGATGAGTCAGTCGCAGGACAGCAGATATGAGTAATGTATGCAATTTTACTCAACAGTAATCACAATCCAAGGCCACAATAATGGACCGCAATACAATAAACAATCACTCACAAACAAACATGGGGGAACAGAGGGTTAAATAATGTACAAGTAACTGGGGGATTGAAACCAGGTGTGTAAGACAAGGACAAAACAAATGGAAAATGAAAAGTGGATCGGCGATGGCTAGAAGGCCGGTGACGCCAAACGCCGCCCGAACAAGGAGAAGGACTGACTTCGGCGGAAGTCGTGACAGTACCCCCCCCCCCCTTGATGCGCGGCTCCAGCAGCGCGCCGACACCGACCTCGGGCATGACCCGGAGGATGAGGCACAGGGCGATCCTGTGCCTCGGTGGAACTCCCGCAGCAACGAAGGGTCCAAGACGTCCTTCACCGGCACCCAGCATCTCTCTTCCGGACCGTACCCCTCCCACTCCACGAGGTACTGAAGGCCCCTCGCCCGACGCCTCGAGTCCAGGATGGCTTGAACAGCATACGCCGGGGCCCCCTCGATGTCCAGAGGGGGCGGAGGAACCTCCCGCACCTCAGACTCCTGGTGTGGACCAGCCACCACCGGCCTGAGGAGAGACACATGGAACGAGGGATTAATACAGTATTCTGGGAGAAGCTGTAACCTGTTCAGTCTCCTCAGGACTTTGAATGGCCCCACAAACCTCGGACACAGCTTCCGGCAGTGCAGGTGGAGGGGCAGGTTTCGGGTCGAGAGCCAGACGCGTACCGGGGCCTCACTGCGGTGGCGGTCGGCGCTCGCCTTCTGCCGCCTCACGGCCTGTTGCAGGTGCACATGAGTGGCGTCCCAGGTCTCCTCCGAGCGCTTAAACCATTCGTCCACCGCAGGAGCCTCGATCTGGCTCTGATGCCAAGGTGCCAGAACCGGCTTATACCCCAGTACGCACTGGAAGGGGGAGAGGTTAGTAGAGGAGTGGCGGGGTGAGTTTTGGGCCATCTCTGCCCAGGGGATGAACGCCGCCCACTCCCCCGGCCGGTCCTGGCAATATGACTGCAGAAACCTACCTAGATCCTGGTTTACTCTCTCCACCTGCCCGTTACTCTCGGGGTGAAAACCTGAGTTGAGGCTGACCGAGACCCCCAGATGTTCCATGAACGCCCTCCATACCCTGGACGTGAACTGGGGACCCCGATCAGAGACTATGTCCTCAGGCATAGTCGATATACACCACTACACCCTGCCCGTGCAGGTCCTGGAAAGAGACTATGTCCTCAGGCACCCCGTAGTGCTGGAAGACGTGAGTGAACAGGGCCTCCGCAGTCTGTAGGGCCGTAGGGAGACCGGGCAAAGGGAGGAGACCCCCAGACGATCCATGAACGCACTCCATACCCTGGACGTGAACTGGGGACCCCAATCAGAGACTATGTCCTCAGGCATAGTCGATATACACCACTACACCCTGCCCGTGCAGGTCCTGGAAAATCTCGTCAACAAAGGCCTGGAAGACTGATGGAGCATTCATCAACCCGTACGGCATGACGAGGTACTCATAGTGCCCCGAGTTGGTACTAAATGCCGTCTTCCACTCGTCCCCCTCCCGGATACGCACCAGGTTGTATTGACTCAATCGCACTGGGGATGAGAGGCAGCGGGTAGCTGTACCTCACCGTGATCTGATTGATACCCCGAAAGTCAATACACGGGCGCAGACCTCCTTCCTTCTTCTTCACAAAAAAGAAACTCGAGGAGGCAGGTGAAGTGGAGGGCCGAATGTATCCCTGCCCCAGGGATTCGGAGACACATGTTTCCATAGCCGCTGTTTCCTCCTGTGACAGAGGATACACGTGACTCCTGGGAGGTGCTGCGTCTACCAGGAGATTTATTGCACAATCCCCCCCGTCGGTGGGGTGGTAATTGAGTCGCCTTCTTCTTACAGAAGGCGATAACGAAATTGGCATATTCTGAGGCGATGCGCACGGTGGAGACCTGGTCTGGACTTTCCACCGTAGTCGCACCGATGGAAACCCCTACACACCTCCCTGAGCACTTTCGTGACCACCCCTTGAGAGCCCTCTGTTGCCACGAAATAGTGGGGTCATGACAGGCCAACCAGGGTAGGCCCAGCACCACGGGAAACGCAGGAGAATCAATAAGGAAGAGACTGATTCTCTCCTTGTGACCCTCCTGCGTAACCATGTCTAGTGGAGCGGTGGCCTCCCTAATCAGCTCTGACCCTAAGGTTCGACTATCTAGGGCGTGCACAGGGAAGGGCATATCCACAAGAACAAGGGGGATCCCTAAACTATGGGCAAATGAACGGTCAATAAAATTCCCAGCTGCGCCTGAATCTACGAGCGCCTTATGCTGGGAATGCGGGGAAAAATCTGGAAATGTAATAAACACATACATGTGAGCAACAGGGGGCTCTGGGTGAGTCTGGTGCCGACTCACCTGGGGTGACACAATAGTGCCCTGCCTGCTGCCTCGACTCCCTGAGGAACCCCCTCAGCACCGACCAGCAGTGTGCCCTCTGAGGCCACAGATGGTGCAGGGAATGGCCCCTCCTCCGGTCGCCCTAATCGCAGCACCTCCCAGCTCCATGGGTGTCGGAGCGGAGGTGCTGGGGGATGGAACTGACAGGCCCTGCTCCGGACCTCCGCAGGTAGCCAGCAGGTTGTCCAGCCGGATGGACAGGTCCACCAGCTGGTCCAACGTGAGGGTGGTGTCTCCCGACGGACATCCTCGCGCAGACTGCACCGGTAGTGATCAATCAAGGCCCTGTTGTTCCATCCAGCGCTGGCGACCAGGGTCCGGAAGTTCAAAGCAAAGTCCAAAGCGAAATCCTGCGCGCTCCTCGTCCCCTGCCTCAGGATGGAACAGATGTTCACCCGCCGCTCGACCCTCAGGCGGGTGGTCGAAAACTGCCCTAACGCGGCGGGTGAACCCTGCGTAATGGTCCAACGCGTCTCCTTCACTCCATACGGCGTTGGCCCACTCCAGGGCTTTGCCTGAGAGGCAGGAGACGAGTGCGGACATGCTCTCACGTCCCGAAGTCGCCAGGTGGCCGGTCGCCAGGTAGAGTTCCAGCTGGAGTAGGAACCCCTGGCATCCGGCATCCGGCAGCCGTCCCATTATACTCCCTCGGGAGCACGAGCCGAATCCCGCTGGGACCGGGTGAAGGAGGGGTGGACAGTGGGGCCTGCTGTAGTGGGGCTGGTGGAGGCGCTGGAAGACCTCCTCCTCTCTCCCAATGATCCATTGTCTGCAGCACGCGATCCATAGTGGTGCCCAGACGTTGCAACATGGTCACGTGCTGCTGGACGCGCTCCTCTACCGCCACAGGGAGTGCGTCTGCTCCTGCTGACTCCATTCGGTAGTGAGTGATTCTGTAATGCGTCTGTGTGTAGCTGGTGTAGATGAGTCAGGCGCAGGACAGCAGATATGAGTAATGTACGCAATTTTACTCAACAATCATCACAATACACGTCAAATAAATCCAAGGCCACAATAACGGACCACAATACAATAAACAATCACTCACAAACAAACATGGGGATACAGAGGGTTAATTAATGAACAAGTAATTGGGGGATTGAAACCAGGTGTGTAAGACAAGGACAAAACAAATGGAAAATGAAAAGTGGATCGGCGATGGCTAGAAGGCCAGTGACGTCGACCGCCGAACGACGCCCGAACAAGGAGAGGGTCCGACTTCGGCGGAAGTCGTGACAGGGTCAAACATTTCGGGTAGCCTTCCACAAGCTTTCCACAATAAGTTGGGTGAATTTTGGCCCATTTCTCCTGACAGAGCTGGTGTAACTGAGTCAGGTTTGCAGGCCTCCTTGCTCGCACACGCCTTTTCAGTTCTGCCCACACATTTTCTATAGATTGAGGTCAGGGCTTTGTGATGGCGCTCCAATACCTTGACTTTGTTGTCCTTAACCTCTCTGGGCTAGGTGGGACGCAGTCCCGTGGCGCGTTATTCAAATACCTTAGAAATGCTATTACTTCAATTTCTCAAACATATGACTATTTTACAGCATTTTAAAGACAAGACTCTCGTTAATCTAACCACACTGTCCGATTTCAAAAAGGCTTTACAACGAAAGCAAAACATTAGATTATGTCAGCAGAGTACCCAGCCAGAAATAATCAGACACCCATTCTTCAAGCTAGCATATAATGTCACATAAACCCAAACCACAGCTAAATGCAGCACTAACCTTTGATGATCTTCATCAGATGACAATCTTAGGACATTATGTTATACAATACATGCATGTCTGTTCAATCAAGTTCATATTTATATCAAAAACCAGCTTTTTACATTAGCAGGTGACTAGCATGTGACTAGCATTCCCACCGAACACTTCCGGTGAATTTACTAAATTACTCACGATAAACGTTCACAAAAAATATAACAATTATTTTAAGAATTATAGATACAGAACTCCTCTATGCACTCGATATGTCCGATTTTAAAATAGCTTTTCGGTGAAAGCACATTTTGCAATATTCTAAGTAGATAGCCCGGCATCACAGGGCTAGCTATTTAGACACCCAGCAAGTTTAGCATTCACCAAAGTCAGATTTACTATAAGAAAAATGTTATTACCTTTGCTGTCTTCGTCAGAATGCACTCCCAGGACTTCTACTTCAATAACAAATGTTGGTTTGGTCCCAAATAATCCATAGTTATGTTCAAACAGCGGCGTTTTGTTCGTGCGTTCAAGACACTATCCGAATGGTAAATAAGGGTTACGAGCACGGCGCATTTCGTGACAAAAAAATTCTAAATATTCCATTACCGTACTTCGAAGCATGTCAACCGCTGTTTAAAATCAATTTTTATGCCACTTTTCTCGTAAAAAAGCGATAATATTCCGACCGGCAAAGCCTGTTTACATTCAACGAGAGAGAAAGTAAAAGCATGCTATCCCCTCATGCACGAGCCTCAGTCTAAAGGCCCTCTGATAGAGCACTTGCCAAATGCGCTAGTGTGTTTCAGCCTGGGCCTTGAATTACGTCATTCAGCTTTTTCCCGGGTTCTGAGAGCCTATGGGAGCCGTAGGAAGTGTCACGTTACAGCAAAGATCCTCAGTCTTCAATAAAAAGAGCCAAGATGAACAACAACTTGTCAGACAGGCCACTTCCTGGTCAGAATCTTCTCAGGTTTTTGCCTGCCATATGAGTTCTGTTATACTCACAGACACCATTCAATAATTAAATGCATATTCTTGTTACTGGGCAGGAGTAGTAACCAGATTAAATCGGGTACGTTTTTTATCCGGCCGTGTAAATACTGCCCCCTATCCCCAACAGGTTAAGCCATTTTGCTACAACTTTGGAAGTATGCTTGGGGTCGTTGTCCATTTGGAAGACCTATTTGCGACCAAGCTTTAACTTCCTGACTGATGTCTTGAGATGTTGCTTCAATATATCCACATCATTTCCCTTCCTCATGATGCCATCTATTTTGTGAGTTGCACAAGTCCCTCCTGCAGCAAATTACCCACAACATGATGCTGCCACCCCCGTGATTCACGGTTGGGATGGTGTTCTTCAGCTTGCAAGCGTCCTCCTTTTTCCTCCAAACATAACAATGGTCATTATATTTGAGATTCTTCAAAGTAGCCACCCTTAAGCCTTGATGACAGCTTTGTACACTCTTGGCATTCTCTCAACCAGCTTCACCTGGAATGCTATTCCAGCAGTCTTGAAGGAGTTCCCACATAAGCTGAGCATTTGTTGGCTGCTTTTCCATCACTCTGCGGTCCATCTCATCCAAAACCATCTTAATTGGGTTGAGGTCGGGTGATTGTGGAGGCTAGGTCATCTGATGCAGCACTCCATCATTCTCCTTCTTGGTCAAATAGCTCTTACACAGCCTGTGTTGTTATCCTGTTGAAAAACAAATTATAGTCCCACTAAGCACAAACCAGATGGGATGGCGTATCACTGCAGAATGCTGTGGTAGCCGTGCTGGTTAAGTGTGCCTTGAATTCTAAATAAATCACAGACAGTGTCACCAGCAAAGCACCCCCACACCATCACACCTCCTCCTCCATGCTTATCGGTGGGAACCACACATGCGGAGATCATCCGTTCACCTACTCTGCGTCTCACAAAGACACGGCAGTTGGAACCAAAAATCTATAATTTGGACTCATCAGACCAAAGTTCAAATTTCCACCGGTCTAATGTCCATTGCTCGTGTTTCTTGGCCCAAGCTAGTCTCTTCTTTTTCTTGGTGTCCTTTACTAGTCATTTCTTTGCAGCAATTCAACCATGAAGGCCTGATTCTCACAGTCTCCTCTGAACAGTTGATGTTGAGATGTGTCTGTTACTTGAAGTCTGTGAAGCATTTATTTGGGCTGCAATCTGAGGTGCTGTTAACTCTAATGAACTTATCCTCTGCAGCAGAGGTAACTCTGGGTCTTCCTTTCCTGTGGGGGTCCTCATGTGAGCCAGTTTCATCATAGCGCTTGATTGTCTTTGTGACTGCACAATTGGCCCTGCGTCGTCCGGGTTAGGATTTGGCCGGGGTATACCGTCATTGTAAATAAGATTTTTTTCTTAACTGACTTGCCTAGTTCAATAAAGGTTAAATAAAAATAAATAAAAAAAATAAAAAATAAACTTCAAAGTTGTTCTTGCCATTTTTTGTAATTGGTCTTTTAGCAAATAGGGAAATCTTCTGTATACTACCCCTACATTCTCCCAACACAGCTGATTGGCTCAAACGCATTAAGAAGGAAATAAATTCCACAAATTAACTTTTAACAAGGCACACATGTTAATTGAAATGCATTCCAGGTGACTAGTTGAAGAAGCTGGTTTAGAGAATGCCAAGAGTGTGCAAAGCTGTCATCAAGGCAAAGGGTGGCTACTTCGAAGAATCTCAAATATAAAATGTATTTTTATTTCTTCAACACTTTTTTGGTTACTACATGATTCCATATGTGTTATTTCATAGTTGTGATGTCTTCACTATTATTCTACAAATAGAAAATTGTAAAAATAAAGAAAACCCTTGAATGAGTAGGTGTGTCCAAACTTGTGACTGGTACTGTAGACAGGTGTGTGCAGTTTCAAATCATGTCCAATCAATTGAATTTGCAACAGGTGGACTCCAATCAAGTAGTAGAAACATCTCAAGGATGATCAATGGAAACAGGATGCACCGAGTCTCATAGCAAAGTGTCTGAATACTGAATATATTTGCGAAATTCTCTAAAACGGTTTTCACTTTGTCATTATGGGGTATTTTGCGTAGATTGCGTAGGCATTTTTTTATTTAATCCTTTTTAGAATCAGGCTGTAACGTAACAAAATGTGGAAAAAGTCAAGGGGTCAAAAAACTTTCCCAAGGCACTGTAATACAGTCCACACTCAAAGGCGATTACTAGAATTTGTTTAATTTTGGAGTATAGGCTGGACCAATTATGTGCCAAAGACATCTTAAATCTACAAAATGTTTAAAAATGTTTTTCTTCTGTGTGTAATATGTGGTAGGCTATTAGGCTATATTGTATAACAGCACAATCATTATTTAAATTCAGTTTTTTGGGGGGAGGCTCATATTCAGGTCTATGCGTATGAATAAGCTCTAATATGGGTATGGGCGTTCTACATGCAGTGTCTTAAATGCATCACCTTTTAAAGCACTGTCCATTTTGTTGTTTGGCTTTGAAGCAACATCCACAATGACCATGTTTTCCACTCAGTTTCAAGCTATTGTTGAGAATCTTTCTTCAAATTGATAGATCACAGTGAGGTGAGTTTTAAAAGCATAATACGGTTTTGATGATAAGTGTTTGATGTGATTTTCAATTTCTTTTGCATTGATGTCAGAGTGGTTAGATGGGCGTCGTTAGCCAACGCATGTCCAGAGTGCATAAGAGGTGATTACTGTGACTCATTACCGCGACTCAATGGTCACTTGGAATTTGACTGCGGTCATGACTCATGACTGCCGGTGGGGTGTTAATACGGTTACCGCAACAGCCCTAGTCTTTGGTTTGTGGCGTTCACAAAGACATAATCTTATTTCTGTGATTTCATCAGACGATGAAACCTACTGGGTTTGATTGATTGGAGCAGAGTGGCAGGGGCCAAACGTAAAGTTACCGTTTTTTCCCTCCCCTCAGTCATTGCTCTCGGCAGTCACTCCACAAATGTGGAAGTAAATACCTTTTTAAAGCCCAATAAATCCCCTGTATTCTTACCGCCGCTTGCTATTGCTAAATAGATTCTGTGCGAAACACAATGGGAGTAAATCTAAATAGATGAACTTGCGTTCAACTGAATGTTGGTGAAGCTGCAGAATTGTGCTAGAGCGCCCGGGGTCCTTTCAGGGGCATTGTGTATGATGGAACTGCAGTCAACCTCTTTCTCTCTCTCGCTCTCTCTGCCTCTCTCTGTCTCCAACTTTCTCTGTCTCTCTCACTCCCTCTCCCTCTCTCTGTGGGCTGAGCCACCACAGTTCCAAACCATGAGGTCAAAATGTGGCTGGCTGCCAAGCTGCCCCAACCGCTATTGCACCTTAAGTACATTGAATTTTAATTCCAAGGCTGGTATTTTCACAAGGAATGGAAAGTCATTTTCAGAGCACAACGAAAGGTCTTTGTTATGAGCAATGTTGCAACCGACTGTTTCAACATATTTTGTTAAAAATGCGGCAGCTTAGCTTTGTCCTGACTCGCATTGCATTCTGGTCTGTATTTCTGCAGATAATGTATGTCGCACAACTGAGATTTGGTCAAAGTTCACATGCTCTTAACCCTTATAAATGTGTATCTCATCCCAAAGCCAAAGAGAAATCAGACATAAATCAAAGGTTAACTGTCCAAGAAGTAAATATCCCTTTTTCAGTCATTCGTCTAGAGATTATACAGGGAGATTTTATCCAAGACTCTAACCGCCTCATGTATAAAACAAACATGATCATTTCATCTTTAAACAAGGAGGGAGAAAGCGTTTGGTTGTAAACTCTAGAGCCTTGTTCGGTTTCAATACTTTTACAATGCATCCTTCCTCCACACTTCCTAAAAGGAATCACTAACCTCAAATCAAATTTAATTGAATTCTATTACACATGTGCCGAATACAAGAGGTGTAGACTTTACTGTGAGGTGCTTGCTTACGAACCCTTTCCAACAATGCAGAGTTAAAAAGTATGAACATTCGCTAAAAAGATCAACGAAAATAGTAGCACAATAAAATAAATAAACAATATAGGAAGATTAATACCGAGTTAATGTGCAGGGGTACGAGGTAGTTGAGGTAATGTGGACATGTAGGTATGGGTAAAAGTGACTAGGCAATCAGGATAGATAATCAACAGAGTAGCAGCAGCGCATGTGTGAAAGTGTGTCCATGTGTGAGTGTGTGTGCGGCATCAATATACATGTGTGTGTGTTTTGTGTTTGTGTGAGCGTGTGTGTGTGTGTGTGTGTGTGTGTGTGTGTGTGTGTGTGTGTGTGTGTGTGTGCGTGTGTGGGTAGAGTCCGGTGAGTGTGCATAGAGCCTGTGCAAGTCAGGGTAGCCATTTGAATAACTGTTCAGCAGTCTTATGGCTTGGGGGTAGAAACTGTTCAGGAGCCTTTTGGTCCCAGACTTGGCACTCTGTTACTGCTTGGGTAGCTGGAGTATTTGACAACCTTTAGGGCTTTCCTCTGACACCGCCTGGTATAGAGAACATGTATGACGGGGAGCTCGGCCCCAGCGATGTCCTGGATCATATCCACTACCCTCTGTAGCGCCTTATGGTCGGATGCCAAGCAGCCATACCAAGCGATGATGCAGCTAGTCAAGTCGTGCACAGCTACTCAGTCATGGGTGAACAGGGAGTACAGGAGGGGATTAAGCACACACCCCTGAGGTGTCCCCATGTTGAGGGTCAGCATGGCAGATGCGTTGTTGCATACCCTCACCACCTGGGGGCAGCCCGTCAGGAAGTCCAGGATCCAGTTGCGGAGGTAGGTGTTCAGTCCCAGGGTCCTTAGCTTAGTGATGAGCTTGGAGGGCACTACTGTGTTGAATGCTGAGCTGTAGTCAATTAACAGCGCTCTCATGTAAGTGTTCCTTTTGTCCAGATGGGAAAGGGCAGTGTGGAATGCAATAGAGATTGCATCTTCTGTGGATATTCCAGTCTGTGCTAGCGAAACAGTCCTGTAGCTTAGCATCAGGTGACATGCTGGTAGAAATTAAGTAATAAAGATTTCAGTTTTCCTGCAGTAAAATCACCGGCCACTAGGAGCACCACCTCTGGGTGAGCATTTTCTTGTTTGCTTATGGCCCTATACAGCTCGTTGAGTGTGGTCTTAGTGCCAGCATTGGTTTGTGGTGGTAAGTAGACAGCTACAAATAATATAGATGAAAACTATCTTGGTAAATATTGTGGGCTACAGCTTATCATGAGGTATTCTAACTCAGGCGAGCAGAACCTCGAGACTTCCTTACAGCGCACCAGCTGTTGAAAACAAAGAGACACACACCACCCCCGAGTTTGCCCAACGCTGCCGTTCTGTCTTGCCAATGTATAGAAAAAAACAGCTAAATTTATATTTTCCATGTCCTTGTTCAGCCACAACTTGGAGAAACAACGGATATTACAGTTATTCGGATCACGTTTATAGGATAGTCTCTAACAGAGCTCATCCAGTTTATTTTCCAGTGATTGCACGTTCGCCAATATAACGGACGGTAGAGGTGGTTTATCCACTCGCTGACGTAGTCTCGTCAGGTATCCCACACGCCGGCCTCTATAACACCGCTTTTTCCTTCTTCGAGTGTCAGGGATTGGGCCTGGTCTGGGATGTATGTCATTTGCCTCCGACTCATTGAAGCAAAAACCCTCATCTAAATCGAGGTTAGTGATCGCTGTTCTGATGGCCAGAAACTCTTTTCGGTCACGTACAAAATAAAGTAAGATCAGCTCAAAAAAACACAAAAGAGCACAATTGGTCAGTAGCCTGTAAAACGGCTGCTATTCTCTCCAGCGCCATCGTAGTAGCCTGAATTTACTGGATTGGTGTCATAAACCTTTCCACTAGCTTGCTTTCACCAATTATGTGATGTCACTATCAGAAAGGAGGAAGGAATTATGCATTTAAATAATATTTTAATACGTTTACCTCTCTGTGCTTCCTGCCCTTTGGCGTCAGGTACCTTCATTTCCAATAGTGAGTATAATCGAGCTCATAACTCCCTTATTGGAAATATAAAAAGTTAGAGACTCATTAAAGAACACAGCCCAATATTTCCTCTGACATGTGAAATTGAACACTATGTTTAACAACGTGGTGTTTTCTCTTACACAACAAGTGGTATTACATTTAATAGCCAGTTTATTTACGGTGAGGGACCATCCAGGCTTTACAGAGCTTTACAGAGATTGCTGATTCTGTTGGTTGTACTCAATTGTACAGCTCTTCTGTGTGCCATAAACCCTAACCCGATAGAAGGACCAAGCATGGTGGAGAGCAAACTTGGCCTTTGAGGAAAACCTAATCTACAATGGCTAAAATAGTGGTCTCTTATCATTGTAGTTATCATAGTAGACTATTGTTGTGTTCTTTTTCTGCTTACTAAGGTTGGCATTCATTGTATACAACAATAGTCAAAGGCAATAGAGAGAGAATTTACTTTGACTAAAAAGTACAGTGCCGGTCAACAGTTTGGACACACCTACTCATTCAAGGGTTTTTCTTTATTTTGACTATTTTCTACATTGTGGAATAATAGTGAACACATTAAAACTATGAAATGACACATATGGAATCATTTGAGATTCATCAAAGTAGCCACACTTTGCCTTGGTATGTTTTAACAGTCACAGTGGGTACAACATCTCCTATACACTTCCTGATAAACTCAGTCTCCGTCTCAGTGTATTCGTCAATATTATTCTTGGAAGCTACCCGGAACATATCCCAGTCCGCATGATCAAAACAATCTTGAAGCGTGGATTCCGATTGGTCAGACCAGCGTTGAATAGTCCTTAGCACGGGTACTTCCTGTTTGAGTTTCTGCTTATAGGAAGGGAGGAGCAAAATGGAGTCGTGGTCAGATTTGCTGAAAGGAGGGCGAAGGAACTTTCAAAGTTCTTTACATTTTCCGTTTGACTGACTTTCATGTCTTAAAGTAATGATGGACTGTCGTTTCTCTTTGCTTATTTAAGCTGTTCTTGGGTAATATGGACTTAGTCTTTTACCAAATAGGGCAATCTTCTGTATACCACCATCACCTTGTTACAACACAACAGATTGGCTCAAATGCATTAAGAAGGAAAGAAATTCCACAAATTAACTTTTAACAAGGCACTCCTGTTTATTGAAATGCATTCCGGGTGAATACCTCATGAAGCTGGTTGAGAGAATTCCAAGAGTGTTCAAAGCTGTCTTAAAGGCAAAGGGTATTTTTATACTTTTATATTTTTATTTGTTTAACACTTTTTTTGGTTCCTACACGATTCCATATGTTATTTCATAGTTTTGATGTCTTCACTATTATTCTACAATGTAAAAAATAGTAAAAATAAAGAAAAACCCTTGAATGAGTAGGTGTGTCCAAACTTTTGACTGGTAATTTGACTGGTGATTCCGCCATGTTTTAATTTTTTTCATTTATGAGAACAATGTTAAGCCATTGTATGCTTCTCTACCAACTATAATTAGACATTTGGCAACCCAAAGACTTTGTTTAGCCCTGCTGATGCCTATCAGCGTTACATTTTCAAAAGACAGTAAAGAGCCGGAATACATTTCATCTTTCTTTAACATGTGTTGTTGTACCCAAATAATTTATGATTACTGCATGTCAGTATAGAAGCCCAGACATTCCTAACACATTCCTAACTCCTAACTTCTTATTATATCAGCTATTGTTTTCTCTTGTAAAGCTTAAGCACTTCCGATTTATTCATGCACACCATTTGCTCTTAACAAGGATCCCTCGAGAGCCACTTAACATTCCAAGGCTACGTCTCACATGTCACCCTTTTCCCATAGGAAGTAGTGCGCTATATAAGCAATAGGGTGCCATTTGAGATGAAGGCTTGGAATGTGAAGTGCTTAAGCTCAATACACTGCCAACCATCCTACAGTTTAGACTGACAAAAATGGACACTGTTGTTAAAACCATTCCCTTCATCTGATTCCACATTAAATAGCTGTAAGCCATTATGAATGTTGTATTTAGTAATTGTCCTATTCACTTTAGCAAGTGAAAGCATTTATTTATTAAAAAGAAATTTGTGACCAACTTTTTATTTCGATTTGTCTTCATGATTTCAGGGGGGGGGGTTTACAGGTACAAAAAAAATCTTAGAAATGCATACAAAAATAACCCCAACCTATTGCCCCCCTCAGTCTCCATCCACCTGCCCGCATCCTCCCTCCCCACCCGGAAACAATGCCGCCCACCTCACCTAGCCCCCCTCGCCCCACCTACTCTATCCAAAGAATGCATGCCTCCTACCCCTTGCCATCCCACCCAGCAACCGAGGTTGCCCATCAGTACCCTTCCCACCATCTATCCCCTGAGTCTCTTTTGTGCCACTGGCCTACACTCAATAACCCATAATGTCAAACTGGAATTATTTTTCTTGAAATTTTTACAAATTAATCCAAAATGAAAAGCTGAAATGTCATGAGTCAATAAGTATTCAAACCCTTTGTTATGGTAAGCCAAAATAAGTTAATGAGTAAAAATGTGATTAACAAATCACATAATAAGTTGCATGGACTCACTCTGTGTGCAATAAATGTGTTTAATATGATTTTTTAATGACTACTTCATCTCTGTACCCCACACATACAATTATCTGTAAGGTCCCTCAGTCAAGCAGTGAATTTCAAACACAGATTCAACCAATTCAACCAATGTGATAGGAGAAAACAACTGAGGATGGATCAATGACATTGTAGTTACTCCACAATACTAACCTAAATGACAAAGTGAAAAGATGGAAGCCTGTACAGAATACAAAAATTCCAAAACATTCATCCTGTTTGCAATAAGGCACTGGAGAACTGCAAAAAAATAGCAAATAAATTAACTTTATGTCCTGAATACAAAGCGTTATGTTTGGGGCAAATCCTACACAACACATCACTGAGTACCACTCTTCATATTTTCAAGCATGGTGGTGGCTGCATCAGGTTATGGTATGCTTGTCATCGGCAAGGACTAGGGAGTGTTAAGTATAAAAACAAACATAATATAAACTCAGCAAAAAAGAAACGTCTCTTTCAGGACCCTGTCTTTCAAAGATTATTCGTAAAAATCCAAGTAACTTCACAGATCTTCATTGTAAAGGGTTTAAACACTGTTTCCCATGCTTGTTCAATGAACCATAAACAATTAATGAACATGCACCTGTGGGAACGGTCCTTAAGACACTAACAGCTTACAGACGGTAGGCAATTAAGGTCACAGTTATGAAAACTTCGAACACTAAAGAGGCCTTTCTACTGACTCTGAAAAACACCAAAACAAAGGTGCCCAGGGTCCCTACCCATCTGCGTGAACATGCCTTAGGCATGCTGCAAGGAGGCACGAGGACTGCAGATGTGGTCAGGGCAATAAATTGCAATGTCCGTACTGTGAGACGCCTAAGACAGCGCTACAGGGAGACAGGACGGACAGCTGATCGTCCTCGCAGTGGCAGACCACGAGTAACAACACCTGCACAGAATCGGTACATCTGAACATCACACCTGCAGGACAGGTACAGGATGCCAACAACAACTGCCCGAGTTACACCAGGAACGCACAGTCCCTCCATCAGTGTTCAGACTGTCAGCAATAGGCTGAGAGAGGCTGGACTGAGTGCTTGTAGGCCTGTTGTAAGGCAGGTCCTCACCAGACATCACCGGCAATAATGTCGCCTATTGGCACAAACCCACCGTCGCTGGACGAGACAGGACTGGCAAAAAGTGCTCTTCTCTGATGAGTCGTGGTTTTGTATCACCAGCGGTGATGGTCGGATTCACGTTTATCGTCGATGGAATGAGCGTTACACTGAGGCCTGTACTCTGGAGCGGGATAGATTTGGAGGTGGAGGGTCCGTCATGGTCTGGGGCGGTGTGTCACAGCATCATCGGACTGAGCTTGTTGTCATTGCAGGCAATCTCAACGCTGTGCGTTACCGGGAATACATCCTCCCTCATGTGGTACCCTTCATGCAGGCTCACCCTAACATGACCCTCCAGCATGACAAATCCACCAGCCATACTGCTCATTCTGTGCGTGATTTCATGCAAGACAGGAATGTCAGTGTTCTGCCATGGCCATCAAAGAGCCCGGATCTCAATCCCATTGAGCACGTCTGGGACCTGTTGGATCGGAGGGCTAGGGCCATTCCCCCCAGAAATGTCCGGGAACTTGCAGGTGCCTTGATGGAAGAGTGGGGTAACATCTCACAGCAAGAACTGGCAAATCCGGTACAGTCCATGAGGAGGAGATGCACTGCAGTACTTAATGCAGCTGGTGGCTACACCAGATACTGACTGTTACTTTTGATTTTAACCCCCCCCCCTTTGTTCAGGGACACATTATTCTATTTCTGTTAGTCACATGTCTGTGGAACTTGTTCAGTTTATGTCTCAGTTGTTGAATCTTGTTATGTTCATACAAATATTTACACATGTTCAGTTTGCTGAAAATAAAGGTAGTTGACAGTGAGAGGACGTTTCTTTTTTTGCTGAGTTTAGGTAAGCACAGGCAAAATCCTAGAGGAAAACCTGGTAACCTAAAACACAAGGCCAAATATACACTGAAGTTGCTTACCAAGATGGCATTGGATGTTCCTGAGTTGCCTAGTTACAGTTTTCACTTAAATCCGCATGAAAAGCTATGTCAAAACTTAAAAATGGCTGTCTAGCAATGATCAACAACCAACCAGAGGTTGAAGAATTAAAAAATATTAATTTGCAAGTATTGTACAATCCAGGTGTGCAAAGCTCATAGAGATTTATCAGAAAGACTCACAGCTGTAATCACTGCCAAAGGTGATTCTAACTCAGGGGTGTGAATGCTTATGTAAATGTCTCTGTATTTCATTTTCATTAAATTTGCTAAAATGTCTAAAAACATGTTTTCACTTTGTCATGGGGTATTGTGTATGTAGATGGGTGAGAATGTTTTATTTATTTAATCCATTTTGAATTCAGGCTGTAACACAACAAAATGTGCAATACT